>NC_057808.1:418503615-418629635 GCF_018294505.1 Triticum aestivum | reverse complement strand
CGCCCTCCCCGCCGCGTCGATACGTCGGTGCCGCGGTTCGGCGATCCTCTCGCTCCCACAGTACGCTCTCGTAGACTGCCGTCCTCTAGCCGCGCCGCCACCTCTGGCTACGTTCTTGTGGAGGCGCACGGCGGTCAGCGCTGCCACCGCTGGCGACGTTCGTGTGGAGACGCACGGCGGTCAGCTTCTCCCACCGTACACGCATTCTAGACTGAGGCCCCGTTCATGTCGGTGTAGCGCTAAATGTTAGCTGATAGACGCTGTTAATCTCACTGTTTGCCGAAGTAGTTTACTGTCAATATGCTCTGCTTAAGAAGCTTCCTTGCCCTATTTTGCACTCAATCTGCTTAGCTGAGATGGCATGCCAAGGCCGATTAGTTGCTAAAATATCCTGCCATATATTTATTGTGACGTAGATTGCCATGGTCTAGTAGCCAATCTGTTAGGTGAAATAGCTCTACGCCATTTTATACTCGATCTTTGTTGCTGCGATGGCCTTCGATAGTTCGATGGCTGTGTGCTCGGCCTCATTGACTGCTGAAACAGCCTGCCATAATTTGGCACTCAAATCTGTTTGTTGAATTAGCTTTACATATATTTCGTTACTTAGATCTGCTCGTCCAAATATCTTGCCATAGCTTTATACATCGACCTATGTATTTTTTTTCTGGACTTCATAAAAAAGCATATATGTTTTTCCTGTAATATCTAGTAGAAGAACTAATTTGTATGTCTAACAGATGGACGGGACTTGGATAACTTCTGCTCGAAGATTCTCCGCTGCATATGTCGAGGGGGTTGAAAACTTCATGAACTTTATCAGAGCTGAGTACGGTGGTCCGAAATCAGATGTGCTCTGCCCGTGTAGCAGTTGTATGAATTCAATTACAAGACCCCAGTCAACTGTGCAAAATCATCTACACTTGTATGGGATGTCAGTCACATATACTAGGTGGGTTCATCATGGTGAAGCTGTGAACGTCAATGTTATTGACTACGTGGAAGCAGCAGATCACCATCTTGATCTGCCTGATGCTCAGGTGGAAGAGGAGGAGGAGGTGGTGGTGGCGGAGCCAGTGAGTTTGACCAACATTGAAACAATGCTACGAAATGCTCGTGCATTCCTTGAACTTTCACCTGCAGAAGAAAAACGGTGGGCCCACATGTTGGAACAATGCAACGTTGCTGTCACCCCAGGAAATAAGCTGTCAGTATTCTCAGCTATGGTCACCTTTCTTCAGGTGAAGACATCTGAGCGGATGACCAACAAATCATTCGATGCGATGTTGGCTGCTTTCCGCAAATCTTTCCCAGATGCGTCTGATCTGCCACACACCTACAGTAAAATGAAGAATTTCCTTCGTGCAGTTGGAATTGGATATGATATGATCCATGTTTGTAAGAATAATTGTGTCCTGTTCCGAAAGGATTATGCCAACTTAAGTGAATGCCCGAAATGCAAATCATCAAGATGGAAAGATGGCGATGCTGTGAAGAGGATTCCTCATAATGTTCTGAGACATTTTTCCAATTACACCAAGATTGCAGAGGTTGTTTCATGATGCTGAAACAAGAGAGGATGTACTGTGGCATTCTAGGAGCCAGGAGTACAGAGATCAGAATGTAATGAGCCATCCATCTCATGGTAGTGAGTGGAAAAGCTTCAATGATAAACACAAAGAGTTTGCTGCTGACCCGAGAAACATTAGACTTGGCTTAGCTTCAGATGGATTTAACCCATTTGGCCACCAGAGCGCCACATATAGCATGTGGCCAGTGCTTGTTATCCCTTACAACATGCCTCCAAATGTCTACACCAAAGAATCAAACTACATGATGGCCTTGCTCCTCCCAGGTCCAAAAAGTCCTGGAAAGGATTTTGATTTGTTCATGGAGCCTCTTGTGGAGGAACTTCAACAGCTATGGAAGGGTGTTCTCACTCGAGACCTATATAGCAGCCCACCAGCTGATTTCTTTCTGTGTGCTGTTATAATTTGGTGCATCCATGATTATCCGGCTTTGGGCACTATGTCAGGGCGAACGACACATGGTTACAATGCATGTGTTCGCCGTGACAGGAATCCGCTGTCATACGCAATACTTAGCAAGATCTGTTACATTGGACACCGCCGTTTCCTTGCCAAGGACAAGCCGCATCCTAGAAAATACCGAAGACATGTGTTCAATGCAAAGCATGAAAACCGTGATGCGCCAAAGAGGCTCACCGCCGATGAGTTGCAAGTGGAATTAGAGAAGGTCAGGCATATTACACCAGGAAACCTTCCTGGTAATGGTAGCGGGAAAAGGAAGCGTGGCAGGATAGAAGAGAGATTATTGTTTACCCGCAGGTCCACTTTGTGGGACTTGGAGTATTGGAAAGATTTGGATCTGCGGCATAATCTTGATGTGATGCACATCGAGAAAAATATATGTGACAGCATTATCGGCACACTTCTTAATATTGAAGGCAAGACGAAAGATACCTTAAAATCTAGGATTGATTTGACACACCTGGGAATCAAAAAGGATTTGCAGGTGCAAGATGAAGGTAAACCACGGGATATGGCACCAGCTGTGTACGTCTTGGACAAGGTAAAAAGAAAAGAATTCTGCGAGGTCCTGTCACGTGTGAGATTCCCACATGGATTTGCTTCCAACCCTGAAAGAAGAGTCAGTGCAGATGGAAACAAGGTACAAGGGTTGAAAACTCATGACTGCCACGTCCTACTTCAAAGGGTTTTACCTGTTATCCTTAGAGGATTGGGCCGCCCTGACTTATACAAAGCAGTTGCAGAGTTGGGACAATTCTTCAGGGAACTCTGCAGTAGGAATATCAGGATAGATGCTTTGGAGCGTCTTAGAGACAAGATACCAACTATCCTATGCGACCTTGAGAAGATATATCCTCCAGCCTTCTTTGATGTGATGGTGCATTTGGCTGTTCATCTACCTGATGAGGCACTACTTAGAGGTCCAGTACAGTATGGCTGGATGTACCCTATTGAAAGGCGGCTAGGCACTTTCAAGGGCTATGTTAGGAACAGAGCTAGACCCGAGGGTTCCATTGCAGAGGCCTACATTGCTACAGAAGTGTTGACATTCTGCTCAAAATACATTGAAACAGCAGATCAGCTTAGCAAAGAGGTGGGTGAAGACAATCCCAGGCTCAATTTTTTCGATTATTCTGTTCGAGTTACAGGGAAGAGTCGACAAGAGGACAAACCTAAAGATTTTGACAAAATGGTTTGGTATGTGTTGAATAACTGTCCTGAGATACTACCTTATATCAAGTGCAGTAGTGCAACTTATACATCGTAATCTACTAAACTTGCAGCACATTCTTATATATTTAGATGTTTGACGCGATCACTATGGTGTGCAGCATCTACAAAGAGGAGTTACTGCCGCAAAATCCAAGAAACATTGACAAACTGGTTATGGCAGGATTTGCAAAATGGTTCAAGAACCATGTAAGCTTTTGAAGTGCACTGTCAGTTTTTTTAATATATTGAGTACATAAGATGATCAGCTTGTCTATTTTCTAACCATAGGTTAAGAAGATGCGGGAGGATGGGCAGGCAGTTGATGATGCCCTTTACTCACTAGCAATGGGTCCTGATACTCGGGTAAGACATTATGAATCTTGCGTTGTTGGAGATGTGCGCTACAACACCCTTGCACGAGACGAAGGCAGGAAGACACAAAACAGTGCCATCATGAGCACGGATACGTATGACAAAGAGACAACTGAAATGTATGCTAACATAACAGACATTGTTCAGTTGCAGTATATCTCCAGTTGATCATCGGTGTGTGGTTCTGTTGTGCTGTCGTTGGTATAACCTGTTTTCCAGGATCGCAAAACCCAGAGCTGATGATTATTTCAAATCCATCAATGTCAAGGCGGCGTACCAGACCAACGAGCCTTTTATTTTGGCAAATCAAGCAACACAGATATTTTTCTTGGAAGACACATTTGCACGTAGCGATGACTGGAGAGTATTGCAAAGGTTTGAGCAGAGGAATTCATTTAATGAAGTTGCACAACAAGATGATGCTTACACTGCTCCTGATGTACAAGATAACACAGATGTTCCTAATATCTTTGAGAACCATCACGTCAATGACGCCGGCGAAAAGATTGCCTGTCGTGTTGTGGACATACAAGAGTTGATCAAGAAGAAGCCAACATTCGAGGACGTTGAGGACGAAGAAGAAGATGACACCGTGGGGAATTACGATTCAGACTGATACACATGGCGAAGATGTTGACGCTGCTGCAGCGGATGATGATTACATTGCTTTTGTCGTATTTGCCTGTCAAAAGACGTTTTTTATCTACTATGTGAAATTGTGTTTGCTATGACAACTGAAACCTGATGAACATGTTGTTTAGTATTTTGCTATGAGAACATCACTTGTTATGTATGCTGATTTGTGTTTGGTGATTGTATGACAACTAAAACATGATGACATTGTTGTTTAGTTGTACTCATATTTGGCTGTGAAACTTGAATTTGATGACATAGTTTGCTGTTGGACTGCAATTTGCTCGACGTCTTCGAATGAGAACAAAGCTGACCCGACAGGGCCTCTGCTATTTATTTATTTATATGAGCAAAAGGGGATACCCCCTGATTTCCGTTAATAGAAATCATTAGATGTTCACAACACTACGCCCAGCCTGCTACACAAGTTTCATTCATTACTAGTTTCAGCAAAGTGCTCATGTCGTAGCCACTGAATACATCACGAGTGCTACATACACTGCAAATAAAGAGACAATCATCCTACAGAGCACATCGATTTTGCCCATTATCTTCACAAGCTCTTTCATCTCCCCATTGCTGTCAAGGCCGTTCAGCAGCTATTGCTTGGCCATGATCAGAGCAACTGCATCTTTAACCTTCTGCTCTGCATCTTCCTCTTCTGCCGTTCCTTCAGTTACTTGTCCAACACCCCAACCTGTTGGTATTGGGATTCCTCGGCTAACCAAATAATCAGCATAGTTACATTCCCCCACATCAGCAACTTCTCAGAAATACAAATCACACAAATCTTCCCTTTTCTGCACGAATCAAATTGGAAGATCATCAACCAAACTATTAAAAAAAATAGCAACTGAAAGCAGCAGAACAACACTTAAACATATTATTACCCCATGATTCGGGCATTTGTAGAAGACTCGGCCAGGGTTGCGGATTGTGGTTGAGACGCGATGGATGACTCTGCGTGATTTGCAGCAGTGGCACCACACCAATGGCAGCGGGTTGCGATGAGCAATCGGCTGCAGTGCGCGTGTCGGCGGGGGTGTGATGAGACCCACAGGCGATGGTACGGGTGGCGACTTGGCGCATATCTGGTTGTTGCCTGCTGAAGAGCAGGTGGACGAGCATCCAACGGACATGGTTGCTGCGGCCAGAGCTTCTGATGCTAGGCAGAGTAAGTAGAGAAGAGGAGAAGCGAACGTTGGATATGTCACTTTCATTACTTGCAGAGTAGCATAGCACCATATATAGTCATAGTCTAGGTTTGGATTCGAACCAGCTACAGGAGCACGTCTTTCTTTTTTCTAAAACTCGGCAACGTCTCTTTACTGGTACACTAGCTTGTTCTGTACGCCTTCCCAAGTCTTTGATTTTCTTTCCCTTTTTTGCGAGGAAGGAAGGAGGACAAAATTGAGAGTTCCTGGGACTCGAACCCAAGACCTCTTGGTTGAAAACCAAGGGTGCTAGTCACTTATGTGGCGAACATTCCCTGTGAGGAGGACGGCAGACGAACGCATTTTCCTCGTAGTTTTCTTCCTATATATAAAAAAGTATTTTACTTGGTGTTCGCTTAGTCAACAAACGATTGTGCCAACCTTGACCGTTGGATTGACATTCAACGTCTGTCGCGTTTCTTCAGTCTCTTCTTCCTCGAGCCGCCAAAGCCAAACCAGCGCCGGCGGGACCGCCTGCTCCCACGGCTGGCTGTGCTCTTCCCCGGCTCCTGTTCGTTCCCGTCCGAGGCCTCACCATCGTCCTCTGCCTTGGTTCGCTCGCTGCGGCGCCGCCCTCCGGTGTTGTCAACATGGTCAACAACCGAGAGGAATAAGGAGATGACTGTACATGGTGAGGATGACAGTAGGGACCCAGCAGCGCGCGCAGTAATTTTGTTTTTTCGGGACAGAGAAGGGTATCAACTGGGTTGTGCGGGACCCGTGGCCCGTCTAGCCCAGGCTTTTATTTCATATGTTTAGCACATGACCAGCCCAGTTTGTTTTTTTCCTTTCTGAAAATGGCTAGCCAGCTATTTTGTTTTTTGCAGAATAACCAACGTAGGCCTACTTGCTTTTCTATGCCCTGCTGGGCCGGAAATCTTTCAAGACGATGAGGGATGCATTTTCCCCAGAAAATGGGCTATAAGTAATAAGAAATGGGCTATAAGTAATAATAAATGGGCTGTAAAATGAAAAAATACAGCAAACATGCAACTAGTTCAAAAATACTGTTTTCTTTCGGATTTTGATATTTTAAATTTCATTGTTTTTGTGCGGGTAAAATTTCATTGAATTTAAATTAAGGTATATTTAGATTTAAAATTAATTTGAATCTGGCTAGAAATTTCGGGCTGTATGCTGTTTGGGACAGATTTGGAGGCTGGCTTATGGGTCTACTAGGTTGACGTGTACTTTGGCTTTGTCAACTTAGTCCACAAACGATTCTAGCAGCAGTGACCGTTGGATGTTAATCCAACGGCCGTGCTGCTTCTTCAATATCTGATCTTCTTGCTCCAGCCGCCCAAACCAGCTCCGGTGGGACTGCCTGCTCCCGCCTCCCGTGGGCGGCTGTGCTGCCGCACAGGCCGCACCGCCCCACCCTACTTCATTACTGGCCAGGCCATTCCTTTACTCACCCACACCTCCTGTTATTTTCCGGCGACGGCAGCCGGACCAGTAAACCCTCGTACTCCCCACCGCGTGGGCAACCATTGTCGAGTCTTCCCCGGCTCCGTGTCATTCCCTTCCTAGGCCTCGCCGTCGTCCACCGCCATGGTGCTCTCGGCGCGGCCTGGTCAATGTGGTCAACGAACGACATCCATCGGCCGTGGACTGTACGCGCAAAATAATGATTCCTCCACCTGACAGCTGGGACCCACCGGAAGGGCCTTTGTATTTCGCAAAAAAAACGTTCCCCCCGCTGACATGTCAGACCCACCAGCTATATCTTCGCACGCAAGGAAGTGCCTCCTTATTACGCACAAAAAAATGAATACCCCCCTGCTAGTTGGGACCCACCATAGTGGGAGGATGACTTGTGGGCCAACTAAGTTGACGGGGACGGAGGGCTTTGTCAACTTAGTCAATATGAACGATTCTAGCTCCAGTGACCGTACGATGTCTATCCAACGGCCGTAGTGCTTCTTCAACCTCTGGTCTTCTTGCTCCAGCCGCCCAAAGCAGCGCCGCTCGTGCCGCATGCTCCTGCCTCTCGTGGCCGGCTGTGCTGCCGCGGAGGCCTCACCGCCCCCTACTATTCCCACCGCTGGCCAGGCCCTGCGGCGACGGCAGCCTCACACCGCAGCCGAACCAGTGAACCCTCGTACTCCTCTTTGCGCGGGCTTCCACTGCCGCGTCTTCCCCGGCTCCGCGTCGTCCCCTTCGTAGGCCTCGCCGTCGTCCACCGCCGTGGTGCTCTTGGCGCGGCCTGGTCAACGTGGTCAAGGAACGACTTCCATCGGACGTGGACTGTACGTGGAGAGGCTGACAGCTGGGTCCACGGCCGCAGCAAGGAAGTGCCTCCTTATTACGCGGAAAATAATGATTCCTCCACCTGACAGCTGGGACCCACCAGACGGGCCGTTTCCCCCTGACTGCTGGGACCCACCAGCTTCATCTTCGCACGCAAGGAAGTGCGTCCGGGCAAAAAAAATGATTCGCCCCCCTGACTGCTGGGACCCACCAGCTACACCTTCACACGCAAGGAAGTGCGTCCGCGCAAAAAAACGATTCGCCCCCCTGACTGCTGGGACCCACCGGCTACATCTTCGCACCAAAGGAAGTGCGTCCGGGCAAAAAAAAAACGATTTGCCCCCCTGACTGCTGGGACCCACCAGCTACATCTTCGCAGGCAAGGAAGTGCCTGACAGTCGGGACCCACCTGGTCGAAGCGTACGTAGCGTTGTCATTCTGGTCGCGAACGTGTACGTACATACTAGTCAATGTAGAGGCGTGCACGTGTCGTAGTAGAGGCGCGCACGTGTCGTAGTAAAGGCGCGCACGTAGCATGTACACGTACGTACAACGGCCAGGGTGCAAGAAAGAAAATACGGCCACGTATGTGTACATACGGGCGGGGTCTCGAACGCCTACTCGCGCATACGTACGGTCAGGGCTCGTGTACATGGCTGGGTCGGAACGGAGAAACAGCGTCGTCGTCGTGTTCATGGGGAGGCAACGGAATGCGTCGTGTTCATGGGGAGGCAAGGGAATGTGTCGTGTTCATGGGGAGGCAACGGAATGCGTCTTGTTCATCGGGAGGCAACGGAACGCGTGGGAGCCAACCGGCTGGGTCAGAACGGAATGCGTGGTCATGTTCATCGGGAGGGCTTGGACGGAACAGGCGATGGAAACGAGGCCTGGCATACCGCAAAACGGAGGAAACGGACCTCGTATGTTTGGAACGGGGTCCTGTTGATCGGGAGGGGTGTGGCGTACTGCAAAACGGAGGAAATGGACCTCCTACGGTCGAAACGGGGGTCCTGTTGATCGGGAGGGGTGTGGCGTACCGCAAAACGGACGAAACGGACCTCCTACGGTCGAAACGGGGGTCCTGTTGATCAGGAGGGGTGTGGCGTACCGCAAAACAGACGAAACGGACCTCCTACGGTCGAAACGGGGGTCCTGTTCATCGGGAGGTGTTGGGGATATAACTACTAGTGTAACCCGCCCAGGAGGGGTCGGGTTACGCTATGGCAATTCATCATATGAAGCCCAATATCAAGCTTGAAGATGGCGGTTCAATAAAGGGCCTAAAGCCCGTAGGCGACTTAAGGCCCGTAGTGATAAACCGCCGTAATGGCATGACTTGTGTTGTAAGGCAAGATTAACTAATCACCGAGCCGGACACTGTTTATGAGCCGGTCGGGACTCTGTAGGCCGCGGGGCGTCAACCCGTGTATATAAGGGGATGACCCGCCGGCAGCTTAGGGCAAGTAACATCAAATCGGTAGCCAGGCATAGCGGATTCGCTCCCTGGTCATCGAAACCCTAGTAATTCCACCTCAACTGGAGTAGGCTTTTACCTTCACCGTAAGGGGCCGAACCAGTATAATCCTCGTGTCCTTTGTCCCGCTTTAACCCCTTTAAGCTTCCTAGTTGCGATGGCTCCACGACTAAGCCCTTTCACGAGGACATCTGCCATGACTATTCCACGACAGTTGGCGCCCACCGTGGGGCCAGCGCACGGTGGATTTGAGTTCTTGAAGGGCAGCTTCGAAGGGCTCAAGGGATACGCTGTGGGCCGGATGACCAAGAGTCGTCGCGGCAAGCTCTACATCGACGACGCAGGCTGGGGGCCCGACGCCGGCTCAATCGAGTACGGGTACCGGGTCCCCTTCGGCGGAATCCATGTTTTCATTGGCAAGATCAGTGAGCCGGGCCCTGAGCCGGACATCTGCACCGACCTCATCGAGACGGCTCAGCGTGCGAGACCCGCCCGGACTCTGCCTGCCTTGAAGCGTGCTTTCATGGGATGCGTCCACGGAGGACTCTCTGAAGGATCTAGATCTGGCGATGAGACGTCCATCTGCTCTGATGGTGAATCGTCCACAGGTGAGACGGACTCGTTGTATCAACTTCAAGATGGCAGGCTTGGGGGTTGTTCCGATGGCGACACTATTCCGGACCCTTTTGAGCCGCCAAGCCGGGTTGGAATCTTCATGGCCGGCACGCAACCTGTTCAAAACCCCGCCGCTGGGGCAGGAGGGCCTGTGCACTCGTCGGCTCAGGTGCTGATGGATCTCACGGATAAGATGACTGCCCTGTTAACCGCCACGGTCGTCCCAGCGGATCAAGCTCAACATGATGCAGAAGTGGCACAGTTAAAGCTGGATATAGCGCAGGCCAAGGAAGATCTGGCAGCGGAAGGAATCAGGATGGCTGCAGAACGGGTGGCTCTGGACGCCCAGACTCAGCTGATTCAGGCGCAGTCTTTCCGGCTCACAATGGATCAGAATGCATCCAATGAGGTCATGAGAAGGAGGCATCAGAAGGCTCAATCTCGGCTCCCGCCGGTTTATGATCCTCGAAACCTCTTCAACACGCCCGGTGCAGGGCCTAGTAACCCGCCAGAAATCACGGCACCCGGGGTTGGAACGCTGGTTCAGCCGCAAGTGATGGGGCCTCCCCGTGTGAATACTGCCCCACCTCGATACGTACCAATACCACCGGGTCATTATTCTAATCCATTGGAAAACATGATCGCTGCAGCGGCACGACTGGCGGCTCTCCCGGTCGAGGGCGATTCTCCAACGGCGGTCGAAACCCGCAGGGTCAGAGAACTTCTTCAGACGGCTTTGGCACAACAGGAGGCATATTCATATAGCCGGGACAGGATTCATTCAACCCCTCGTCCAAAACGGAGCCCAAGTTATAGCAGACACATGGTTTCGGTGGCCGGCTCAAGCAACGTCCGGTACCGTGACTTGCCAGGTGGGCACGGCCTGGCGCATAATGGAGCTTTTAACGCGGTAGATCAAGACAGAGCACGTCAAGAGGCTGAGCAGGCAGCTCAGCTAATAGCTTACCAGCCTTTTCCGGTTTACCCAATGGCTTCTATCGAGGCAGGCGTAGCTACGAGGACCGGAGGTGTCCCTTGTCTGGTGCCGGCTCTCCGTAACGAACGACTGCCCAAAGATTTCAAAGGACCTAGGAAGGTACCTAATTACACGGCAGATTTATAGCCCGGTGCATGGATTGAAAGCTACGAGATGGCTATGGAGTTGCTGGAGGTCAGTGAAGCGGCGATGGCCAAATACTTCACCATGATGTTGGATGGGACTGCCCGCACTTGGTTGAAGGGACTGCCTCCTAATTCCATCGGGTCATGGGCAGAGCTGAAAGCCCGGTTCATCCAAAACTTCAAAGATACATGTAAGCAATCTATTTCAATTGTGGATTTGACTAGCTGCAAGCAGCAAGAAGGCGAATCTACAACCCATTGGGTACGCCGGGTCAAGGAAATAATACATTCGTCTGATAAGATGGATGCCGGCTCTGCAGTCTTAATGTTGGAGCAAAATTGTCGTTTTGCGCCCCTGAAGATGAAGCTCGGGCGGCTCAAGCGCGATTGCAACGATATGGGTACACTGATGGCGGCTCTGGTCAAGTATGCCGACTCTGACAGTACCAAGGATCCCGCGTCTGATGATGAAAAGACAGGGAAGGGAAAGAAGAATGGCAATGGCAAGGGCCCTCAGAATAAACCGGCGAGTCAAGGAGGTAATAAACGTAAGGCTGATGATGGTATGGATTTTGTGGCTAACACCAACGCGCAGGGTAACAATCACCGACGTAAGGGGAGACCACCTCCCCGGTCTGGCGGGTCAGGCCCGACACTTGAGCAATTGTTAAATGAGCCCTGTCCAAGGCATGGCTCTAGGGAGAAGCCGGCCACTCATCTATGGAAAGACTGTGCGATCATGAAAGCTTTCAAGAATTCCAACATGTTCAACGGTAACAATGGGCAGGGCGGCGGCTCAGGTGGCGGCGGCTTTCATGGCCCGGGCGGCGGTTCAAATTCCAATTTTCAGAATTCTCAAGGTAATCAAGGTAGTTTTAACCAGCAATCTGGCCAGGGTAATCAGCAGCAGCAGAAGGGGGGATACCAGACCAATCCAAAGCAGCCCAATAGTGGACAGTATCATGTGTTTACTACCAGTTTATGCAAGCGAGACCAGAAGCTTCATAAGAGGGCTGTGAACGCTGTTGAGCCGGCAGTTCCATGTTACTTGCGATGGTCTGAGCAGCCGATTGTATGGAGTAGGGAAGATCACCCTCCCCGGGTTGATAATCGGGGTCACCTGGCCTTGGTGGTGGCTCCTCAGGTTGGTGGGTATAAATTCACTAAGGTACTCATGGACGGAGGTAGTAGCATCAACATCCTCTATTATGAGACCTTCCGTCGTATGGGATTAACTGATAAAAACCTCAAACAGTCCAATACTATTTTCCATGGCGTGGTGCCCGGTAAGTCGGCGTATCCAGTTGGTAAGATCGAGCTGAAAGTAGCCTTTGGAGATGAGTACAACTCCAGGGCGAAAAAACTGACTTTTGAGGTGGTCAAGATCAGAAGCCCGTACCATGCTCTATTTGGGCGGCCGGCTTACGCCAAGTTCATGGCACGGCCGTGTTACATATATTTGCAGCTCAAGATGCCGGGTCACAACGGGACCATTACGGTTCATGGCAGCCGAAAGATAGCTTTGGAGTGCGAGGAAGGTGAAGCTGCTTACGCCGAATCTGTTTGTGCGACGGAGGAATTAAAGTTTTACAAGGATAATGTTGACCCGGCAGACATGACATCTTTGAGAAAGCCGACCACGGATCATGAGCCGGTAATGAAATTTAAGTTGGCCGATGAGACTAAGCTTATTGACTTTGTTCCAGGCGACTCATCTAAGCAGTTCAGCATCAGTGCCAATCTGGATCCTAAATAGGAAAGCACGCTCATCGAGTTCATCCGTGAGAACCGGGACATCTTTGCATGGAAACCTTCTGACATGGCGGGTGTACCTAGAGAACTCGCTGAGCACACTCTTAATATTGATCCAAAATTTAAGCCAATCAAGCAATTTCTCCGGTGGTTTAATGAGGAGAGGCGGAAAGCCATTGGTGAGGAAGTAGCCCGGCTCTTGCCGGCCGGGTTCATCGTTGAAGTCTTTCATCCAGAATGGCTAGCTAACCCGGTGCTCGTGCTCAAGAAGAACGGCACCTGGCGTATGTGTGTGGATTATACAGATTTAAACAAGGCTTGCCCGGCTGATCCTTTTGCTCTCCCCCGTATTGATCAAATTATTGATGCTACGGCGGGTTGTGAGCGTTTGAGTTTTCTGGATGCTTACTCTAGTTACCATCAGATCAAAATGGCAGTTAAGGACCAAGAGAAGACGGCGTTCATTACTCCCTTTGGAGCCTTCTGTTATGTGTCTATGCCTTTTGGGCTCAAGAGCGCCCAGGCGACTTACCAGCTGTGCGTACAGAATTGTCTTCATAATCAGATTGGGCGCAACGTTCATGCCTATGTGGATGATATTGTGGTAAAGTCCAGAGAGAAGGAGACCTTGATAGACGATCTGAGGGAAACCTTTGCTAATCTCCGGGTTTACAAGATGATGCTTAATCCGGCCAAGTGTGTTTTTGGTGTTCCTGCAGGCAAGCTTTTGGGTTTTCTGGTTTCTTACAGAGGCATCGAAGCTAACCCGGAGAAGATCAAGGCAATCACCTCCCTGGCTAAGCCGGCGTGCATAAATGACGTCCAGAGTCTGGCGGGCCGGATCGCTGCTTTAAGTCGGTTTATAAGCCGGTTGGGCGAAAAGGCCATACCGCTGTATCAGATGATGAAGAAAACAGATGACTTTGTCTGGAGTGATGCTGCCAACGCCGCCTTTGAGGATTTGAAAAGACAGTTAGCTGAACCGCCAGTTCTTGCTGCTCCTGTTGATAAGGAGCCCTTATTATTGTATGTAGCCGCTAACACACGAGCCGTCAGTGTGGCCATAGTGGTGGAGCGCAAGGACGCGGGTAAGGAACATCCGGTTCAGCGGCCGGTTTACTACGTCAACGAAGTACTCATTGAGTCCAAGCAACGGTATCCACATTGGCAGAAGCTTGTTTATGGGGTATTCATGGCAAGCCGGAAGCTTAAGCAATATTTCCAGGGCCACCCTATCACTGTGGTTAGTTTTGCTCCTTTAGGAGATATCATCCAAAACAGAGAAGCCACAGGAAGAGTCGCTAAGTGGGCCATTGAACTTGGGCCTCATGGTCTAAAGTATGTGCCAAGCACGGCTATCAAATCGCAAGCATTGGTAGATTTCATCAACGATTGGACAGAGCTGCAGATGCCTGAAGAGCAACCAGATAACACGTACTGGACTATTCACTTCGACGGGTCCAGGCAATTGGAGGGCTCGGGGGGCTGCAGTCGTGTTAGCTTCCCCTCGAGGTGACAAATTTCGTTATGTGCTATGGTTGATGTTTCCCTATACTAACAATGCAGCTGAGTATGAGGCCTTGCTCCATGGTCTTCGGATGGCTAAGGAGATGAGCTTAAGCCGGGTAAGGTGCTTTGGCGACTCAGATTTGGTGGCTCAACAAGTATCAGGCAAGTGGGATTCAAAGGACCCCCTCATGGCGGCTTATCGCCGTGAAGTTGATGCCATTGCCGGACATTTTCAGGGTTACCAAGTAGAGCACATTGACCGCAGAAAGAACGAGGCTGCTGATGCCTTAAGCCGACTGGGCTCTCAGCGAAAGCCGGTGCCGCCAAATACTTTTTTGGATATTCTGCATAACCCTTCTGTCAAGTTACCTATAGAGGAAGACTTGGATGTTCTGGACCCAGAAGCACAGTTGGTGGCGGCTCTTCATGTTATCCCAGATTGGACAGTGCCATACTTGGCTTACATGACCCGGGGAGAATTTCCTGAGGATGAAACTTTAGCCAGACAAATAACCCGGCGGTCTAAGTCAATGATAATTGCCAATGGCGAGTTGCATCATTGCAGTGTCACTGGGGCTTTTCAGCGTTGTGTTTCCCCTGAAGAAGGTCAAGAAATTTTACGTGAGATTCACGAGGGGGATTGTGGCCATCATGCCGGTTCAAAATCCCTTGTGGCCAAAGCTTTTCGTCACGGTTTTTATTGGCTGACGGCTCATGCTGATGCAGAGGACTTAGTCAGTAAATGTGACGGTTGTCAGAAGTTCTCAAGACGTGCTCACGTGCCGGCTCAGGAGTTGAGGATGATTCCAATCACTTGGCCGTTTGCAGTCTGGGGGCTTGATATGGTTGGACCTTTCAAAAGGTCCAAGGATAAGAAGACCCACCTCTTGGTGGCGGTTGACAAGTTCACAAAGTGGGTTGAGACAGAGCCAGTTAGTAAGTGTGATGCAGCCACGGCGGTTCAGTTCATGAAAAAGGTGATATTTCGCTTTGGTTTTCCACACAGCATTATAACTGACAATGGTACCAATCTGTCTAAAGGCGCCATGGAAGAATTTTGTCAACGGGAGCATATTCGGCTTGATGTTTCATCGGTGGCTCACCCCCAATCCAATGGCCAAGCTGAGAGAGCCAATCAGGAAATCTTGAAAGGCATCAAGCCCTGGCTTTTGGTCCCTCTGCAGCGGACGCCGGGTTGTTGGGTGGAGGAATTACCCTCTGTGATATGGAGCATCAATACTACTCCTAATAGGTCTACGGGTTATACGCCTTTCTTCATGGTTTACGGAGCCGAGGCGGTTCTCCCTAGCGTCATCCGTCATGACTCGCCTTGTGTGGCGGCTTATGTTGAGGCGGACAATGAACAAGCGCGTCAGGATGCTCTTGACTTGTTGGACGAACAGCGTGACGTAGCAGCAGCTCGCTCGGCGATTTACCAACAAGACCTGCGCCGCTATCACAGCCGCCGGGTTAAGTCCAGAACCTTTCAGGAAGGCGACTTAGTGCTCCGGCTCATCCAGGATCAAGCAGATGCACACAAGTTATCCCCACCTTGGGAAGGGCCCTTTGTGGTCAGCAAGAACTTGCACAATGGGTCATACTACCTCATCGATGTTCGAGAGCACAAAGATTCGCGTAAGTCGGAGGAGGAGACCCGCCGGCCGTGGAATATCGCTCATCTTCGGCCTTATTACACTTGAGCCACCGGCTCTCATAATGTACATAATTCCGTGACAATGTATATATTATGATAAATAATAAAGCAGGACCTCTGTCCTTTTTTCCCCTCAAAGGTAAATGTGTCATTGTTATTTTCATTATGATATCACATGATCACTTGGGGGCTGATCCGGCTTACGATCGTATTCGAATCTAGCCGTTAAATATTATGATCACTAGGGGGCTTCCTGTTCAAATATAGGTCGTATTCGAACCAAAGAGAACATAGCTGTCGATACCCTTTTGATCGGCACACTGCCGAGCTCACTAGGGAGTTTCTTGATCATATTTGAATCATAGCTCAACCCCCTTTGGGAACCGACGTGGATCGTATTCGAATCAGCGTCGTTAAATAACTCTCAAGGTCATTTGGGGGCTTCCTGTTCAAACATAGGTCGTATTCGAACCAAAGAGGACATAGCTGTCGGTACCCTCTTGATCGGCAACGCCAAAGCCACTGGGGGCTGTATGATCGTATTCGAATCTTAGCTTAACCCCTTTGGGACGGTTTTCTGGTCGTATTCGAATCAGAAGCCTCCAAATTTTTGAAGTCTCTTTTTGTAAACAATTTTTTGGATTCTATTTGAAGTTCTTTTGATCATGTGTAAAGTGTTCAAGGGTGGTTCCTATTCCACCGGCTTAACCTTGATCAACAAAGATGATCGCATATAATAACCATCGTATTACAGAGTTGGGTTCTCACCCTCATTGTTCGGGCCACATAAACCGGAAGTGTAATCGAAGGGTCACAGGTATGCTGTTATGGTTGTCTCAAAGATATAATTGAGAACCGGTTTTTTATGATTTTGATTCATACTCCAGGTTATATGTAAAATATATGACCCTCTATGCGGTAAGCCGCCAAGGGACTTGTATTTTGTTCTCTATGCAGAACAGTTAAAGGCCGCTCTTTAAATGTAAGGAAAGAAGAGGATCAGCATAAAACGGGGGAATATAATATGGCGGCTTAAACAGTGTTGACCGCCACACAAGTGCGCGATGGCACGACAAAAATAAGTGTTTTCCTAAGAGTCCAAATAGTGAAGCATTGTTTTTTATCAAGACATAAATATGAGCCGCCTGAGGGATCAAAGGTGTTGTTGGGCTGAAGCTTCCAGTTCATCCCTTTCCGCTCCTCCGTCTGTTTCCCTGTCCTGGAAGGTTGATGATTTCCAGTCAATGCCACTCAAGGCTTCAAATTCAGCTTCATCATCAATTAACCCGGCCGGATCAACTTCAGGGGCGAAGGTATGCTTACGAGGGGGAGGGATCAGGCTGATTGCTTCATAATGTGGTGTTGGAATTCTCTGATTTTCGGCGTCATAACCCGGTTGGTATTTGGTAAGATCCGTATCATTACCGATCAGAGTGGCCACAGGACGTATGTCCTTCACGCAAGCGGCGAAATCCTTCTGGTCAAATGGGGTGCCGTCCTCCTTCAAACTGGGATACCCAAGGGCGATGTCGGCCGGGTCTAGCTCCGGTAGCCACGCCTTGGCCCAGCATAAAGCGGCTATGGCTCCGGCTCTTGCAGAAGCTCGTCTCAATTCCTGGAATCATTGAGGTAGCACGGCAAGCCGCCTTAGCACATCCGCCAAACGAGTGGGAACTTCATTTGACAAAGCCACGACGGCTAAGGCACGTTGTGACCCAGTGTAGAGTTGTTCCACCAAGGTATAAACGGACTTCAGCTTTGTCAGCATGCTTTGGTTGAGATTGGAACTCCTGGGGCCTGCATTACAAAGTCAGGTGAGCTAATGACAATTGAGATGCTTGTTGTAAAGGATTTAAACTAGATAACACTTACAGGGTAACTTACCAAAGTTTGCTGAGGCCATCTGAGATACATGGCGTTTTAAGCTGGATAACTCGGAGGTTGTTTTTGCAAGAGTGGCCTCCGCTTGTTCAGCCCGGTTGAGCAAAGCAGTCTTTTCATCCGCCCAGGCCTTTCTCTCTGCTTCAAACTTCTTTTTCAATTTCTCTTGTGCGGATACACTGAATTCAAACTTGGAATTCGCCTTTTGGGTTTCACTCTCTTGAGTTTTCAGGCGACTCTTCAAGTCAGAGATCTCCGATTCAAATTGCTTAATGGCGGCCTGTATAAATTCTGGGTTACAGTTAGGGTTATCATAATGCAACATTAAGTCCCACGCACTTTGCAAGCAAAGATACTTGGCACTTGGGGGCTAATGTATGCTAAAGAGTTCTATTTACAGTGGCGGTTCATGGAAATAAGTCCCAAGCACTTTGCAAGCAAAGATACTTGGCACTTGGGGGCTAATGCATATTGCTGTTCAAGTACTTGGCTAAAATACGGTGGAAGACCGATTCAAATATGCTGTCTGAGCCGGCCCTTGGGTGTTACCGGATAAGCCGGTTTTCTTGCAGTGGTTACTAAGCTGGTGTTAAGTCTACAACATATTTCATCATAAGTAATAGACTTGGGGGCTGGCATTGTAAGGATAACTAAGGAGCAAGCAACAAGAGTTATACCTCAGATTTTTGGTGTATTTGTTTCACCATATCAATTTCCAGATCTCGGCTGTTGTGCACTTGGTTTACATAACCAGAGACGATTTCTCCAATACTCAGATGAGCATAATCAATAACATCCAGCCGGGTTTTGCGGCATTCCAGAAGTTCTTCTTTGGCAGAGCACTTGGCCAGCGTGGTGGGTCTCCCCGGTTCAACGAAGTCAGTCCGGATAATTTCGACGTCCGGGTCATCCGCCTTGGCCGGGCTAGGGTTCTCCGGGTTCTCAGAACCTTCCATAGCTTGTTCGACGGACGGATCAGTGGTGAGAGTTGGAGTATCATGGGCTGGTTCAGGCGGCCGCTCATGAGCAGAAGTATCAGGAGCAGCCGTTCTGAGCTCCGGTTCAGCAGAGATTGGCTCTTCGGCCGGCTTACTTCTCTTCGTCCTCTTGCTGGGCTTTACTTGTACACTGAAAATTAAAGGGTTAGTACAAAAACATGAGTAAGATAAGCACAAGATAAATAGATTATCATTACCCTGGAGCAGTTTTGAAAGCCGGCATGCTGGACTGCATTGATTCGCCGGTGGAAGGTGAAGTTCCCTGATAGTTTGAGTCAGAAGAATTGAGTGGTTGATGAGTGAAACCCGCCAAAGGATACAAAGAGTATAAATCAGAGATAACCTCAGTCCGGCGTTTTTTGGTTACATCGGGTAAGCCGGAGGAAAGGTCCGCATCTTTACTGGTCCGGGTCTGCCTCCGACTCTCGTGAATCTGTCGCTTCAAAAGAAATTGAGGATCTTGATAAGCTAAAGGATGTGAAAATCTTACTTTCCGGGTTACCCTTCGGACTTTCTGTCTCGGCAAAGGCTCGGAGTCGGAGGAAATTATAGTTACCTCTTCAATTACTGCATGACTTGCTCCTGTATCCTCCTGCTGATAATCGGTGTCAATAAGATGGTTAAAGAAGGAGCCTAAAGAGTCAAGAGTTACCTCTGACTCGGAGGTATCGTCCAGATGAAACATATCCGAGGCGCTAGGTTTGTTCCCCTTCTTACGGGCAGCGGCTTTCCTGGCGGCTTTCTTGGCCTTTCTGGCCTTCTTTGCAGCCTCATGGTCATACTTGACCTTCCAGAATTTATCACCAGCCTGTAAAATATAGCAAGAGTTTTTGAGCAAAGATGAAATTATCAAAGTGGAAAGTAAGATGCTCAAGTTAATGGTTTACCGCTGGAGCCGGGTTAGCCTTGCACAAAGGACTTAAGCCCGCTTTCCCGCAATCTGCCAGGCTCTCGTTCAGAAGAGACTTGGTCATGTCATCAACGACATCCTCAGGTAAGTCGTCAGGACTGTGCCATAGAGGATCATTTTTCTGGCCTGTGTAATCGCACATCAAGCCGGGGCGGCGGCTCAAAGGAATCACCCGCCAGGCAATCCAAACCTGGACCAAGTCAATGCCATTTAGGCCGTTCCCCAGAAGAGCTTTGATCTTGTTTATGGTGGGGGCAAGTGTTTGACGTTCAGCCGGAGATAATTTATCTGGTAAGGGGTGAGTTGACTCCAGGCGCAGGGCGCGAAAGCCGGGCAAAGGGTTCTCATTACCCGGAGAAGTGTCTTGACAGTAGAACCATGTCTGGTTCCAATCTTTAGGGTGACTCGGCGGCTCAGCATAAGGGAAGAGGCAGTCTCTACGTCGCTGGATTGAGATTCCGCCAAGCTCCAAGCTGGGCCCATGGGCACATTCGTTTTGACGATTCAGATAAAATAACTCTCTAAAGAGTAGTAAGCTGGGTTCTTCTCCGAGGTACACCTCACAGAATACTTGGAAATTGCAGATGTTTGACACGGAATTGGGTCCGATGTCTTGAGGTCGCAGGTCAAAAAAGTGCAAGACGTCTCTGAAATTTTTTGAGCCGGGTGGAGCAAAGCCCCGGCTCATGTGATTAGTAAAAATGACAACTTCCCCACCCTTGGGTTGAGGCTTTTCTTCTGACGGGTCAGGAGCACGATAAGACATGATCTCTTTCTTCGGCAGATGACCAGTCTTCACAAAATCGTTTAAGATGCTATCAGTGACGGTGGATTTAACCCAGTTGCATGTGACGGGTGCTTTGGGAGCCTTGGGCGGCATTATGAAGGATGGAAGCCTATGACAAAATAAAATTTCCAGTTCAAATTTAAGTTGGAGAAAATATTTCAATTCATATTCAAGATGGCGGCTTACGAAGGGGCCTAATGATATATGGCTAATTGTGTCAGATTGTTTAAGCCGCCATGTGAAACAGTAGTAATTAAATTATTTAAATCTACCATGGGCGTCAGGATTATTCATTCAGCATTGCCTCTTTAAGCCGGCGATAAGAGCTGCCATGGCTAACGAATACAGTTTTTGCCTAAGTATCGCACAAACAGGTTTCACAGGTTGCAGCTGTTATTTTGGATCAAACGGTCGTTCAGAAAAGAAAATATTCTAGACTAAAAACTGGTACAGATGAGTTCGTGAGCTCTAATGAGGTCTTTTTACAAGCAAAAGGGGTCTGCTAGTATGGAAAATGGACGCAAAACAACTACCGCATGAGTTCTATACTACTTTTGGATCAAAGGAGACCGCGGTGGAAGAACTACGAAGAAACCGTGATGAACCATGAAGAACACGGAAGAACTTGAAAACCCTAAATGCATATCTGAAGTGCGGGAAGGTGAAGACTTATAGCTGTAGATCTACTGCGGAGGATCGCCGCCGTTCTCTGGTCGATTCAGGTTGATGCAGCGGCCAAGATTGACGAAGATGAGGTGCTCTGCTGCGACGGCGGCGGCGGAGCTCGAGCAGCAGCGGAGTCGCGAGAGGAAGAAGACGACAGAAAGGGGGAGAATGAAGAAAGACCTAAAAGGTCGTGCTTATTTATAAGGGAAGACTGATAAGTGGGCGCGAAAAACGAGGAGGCCGAAAACATGATTATCCAACTACAGCGATGCCTCGATTTTCGGGATGATCATTAAGATAAGGATCCGTTGTGATATGACAGAATAAAAAATGAATTTAATGGAAGATGACGTCATGGCGGGTTATCATGAATCCAGAAGATGACGTCATGGCGGGTTATAACTTTTGCACAGACAGAAGCCAGAAGGCTTTTTCTTAAGGTATTGAATATTGACATGAACCGGTTCAAATCAATCTGGAGCCTAATGTTGGGGATATAACTACTAGTGTAACCCGCCCAGGAGGGGCCAGGTTACGCTATGGCAATTCATCATATGAAGCCCAATATCAAGCTTGAAGATGGCGGTTCAATAAAGGGCCTAAAGCCCGTAGGCGACTTAAGGCCCGTAGTGATAAACCGCCGTAATGGCATGACTTGTGTTGTAAGGCAAGATTAACTAATCATCGAGCCGGACACTGTTTATGAGCCGGCCGGGACTCTGTAGGCCGCGGGGCGTCAACCCGTGTATATAAGGGGATGACCCGCCGGCGGTTTAGGGCAAGTAACATCAAATCGGTAGCCAGGCATAGCGGATTCGCTCCCTGGTCATCGAAACCCTAGTAATTCCACCTCAACTGGAGTAGGCTTTTACCTTCACCGTAAGGGGCCGAACCAGTATAATCCTCGTGTCCTTTGTCCCGCTTTAACCCCTTTAAGCTTCCTAGTTGCGATGGCTCCACGACTAAGTCCTTTCACGAGGACATCTGCCGTGACTATTCCACGACAGGAGGGGTGTGGCGTACCGCAAAACGGGACTCCACGGGATACTATTCATCTCCACCGTCGACCTCCTCCAGCCTCCACGGGCTCCTGTTCATCCAGCCTCCACCGCGCGCTACTCCACCGGCTACTGTTCAACCACCCCTCCACGGGCACCCCGCCACCGTCTACTGTTCATCCAGCCCTCCACACCACGGGGTCCTGTTCAACCACCCCTCCACGGGCACCCCTCCACCGTCTACTGTTCATCCAGCCCTCCACACCACGGAGTCCTGTTCAACCACCCCTCCACGGGCACCCCTCCACCATCTACTGTTCATCCAGCCCTCCACACCACGGGGTCCTGTTCATCCAGAGGCAACGCCACCACTCACTGTTCATCTAATCGATCGGCTTCAGTTAGCAGCAGTAGCGAAGGAATCGCTCGATAGGGTTCAGTTGACAGCCATCGATCGATCGCTCGGGTTCAGTAACGCGTAGCCTGCAGTGCAATCGCTCGGGTTCAGTTAGAGCCCAACGCCTCGCTCGAGTTCAGTTAGAGCCAACGCCTCGCACACACGCGCGTACGTGTACGAGAGAAACGCGCATTGCTCGGCCCCCGACCTCCCACCGTAACCGGGAACTCCCCGAAATTTTCCTCCCCCTCGCTTCTACCACGGTTTTTTTCGTCATGCACGGCCCAAAGAATGTCATGCAGCTGCGTCTCCGGCCCGCGCAGGACGAAAAGCCCATTTTCTGTCATGATTTTTTGTCATAGAAGTAGGAGCCTACCACATCTATGATGATACCGGGTTTTGTCACAATTATCGTCATAGAAGTGTCATATGTATGACAGAAAAAAAATTCGTTCGGCCCAAAATGTCATGGATGTGTCTTTTTTTGTAGTGCCATCAGTCCGGCCCATGAATAGCAGGCCGGACGCCCGAGGACCCCTTAGTCCAGGACTCCCTCAGGGGGCGCCGCCCCCCCCCCCCTTGTCCAATTTGGACTCCCAAGGGGGGGTCGCGCGGCCAGCCCTAGGCCCTCTCCTCTCTCTCCCACAAGGCCCATGTTGGCTCAATATATCCCCCAGGGCGGCACTCCGATAAATATCCGGTGACCCCCGGAACTCATCCGGTGTCCGAATATAGTCGTCCAATATATCAATCTTTATGTCTCGACCATTTTGAGACTCCTCGTCATGTCCGTGATCATATCCGGTACTTTGAACTATCTTCGGTACATCAAAACACATAAACTCATAATACCGATCGTCACCGAACGTTAAGCGTGCGGAACCTACGGGTTCGAGAACTATGTAGACATGACCGAGACTCATCTCCGGTCAATAACCAATAGCGGAACCTGGATGCTCATATTGGTTCCTACATATTCTACGAAGCTCTTTATCGGTCAAACCGCATAACAACATACGTTGTTCCCTTTGCCATCAGTATGTTACTTGCCCGAGATTCGATCGTCGGTATCTCAATACCTAGTTCAATCTCGTTACAGGCAAGTCTCTTTACTCGTTCCGTAATGCATCATCCCGCAACTAAGTCATTAGTCACATTGCTTGCAAGGCTTATAGTGATGTGCATTACCGAGAAGGCCCAGAGATACCTCTCCGACAATCGGAGTGACAAATCCTAATCTCGATCTAAGACACCTGTAGAGCACCTTTATAATCACCCAGTTATGTTGTGACATTTGGTAGCACATAAAGTGTTCCTCCGGTATCCGGGAGTTGCATAATCTCATAGTCATAGGAACATGTATAAGTCATGAAGAAAGCAATAGCAATATACTAAACGATCAAGTGCTAAGCTAACGGAATGGGTCAAGTCAATCACATCATTCTCTAATGATGTGATCCAGTTAATCAAATGACAACTCATGTCTATGGCTAGGAAACTTAACCATCTTTGATTCAACGGGCTAGTCAAGTAGAGGCATACTAGTGACACTCTGTTTGTCTATGTATCCACACATGTACTAAGTTTCCGGTTAATACAACTCTAGCATGAATAATAAACATTTATCATGAAATAAGGAAATAAATAATAACTTTATTATTGCTTCTAGGGCATATTTCCTTCACATGGAGGGGTTCATCATGTCCATTGGTGCCTCTCCGATGATGTGTGAGTAGTCTTTTGTAGACCTTCGGGTCCGTAGTTAGTAGCTAGATGGCTTCCTCTCTCTCGTTTAATTCTCAATACAATGGTCTCTTGGAGATCCATATGCTGTAACTCTTTTTGCGGTGTGTTTGTTGGGATCGGATGAACTTTGAGTTTATGACCAGATCTATCTTTTTATCCATGAAAGTTATTTGAGTCTTCTTTGATCTCTTATATGCATGATTGCTTATAGCCTCGTATTTCTTCTCCGATATTTGGGTTTTGTTTGGCCAACTTGATCTATTTATCTTGCAATGGGAAGAGGTGGTTTGTAGTGGGTTCGGTCTTACGGTGCTTGATCCCAGTGACAGAAGGGGAACCGACATGTATGTATCGTTGCTACTAAGGATAAAACGATGGGGTCTATTTCTACATAAATAGATCTTGTCTACATTATGCCATCGTTCTTATTGCATTACTTCGTATCTCCATGAACTTAATACACTAGTTGCATCCTGGATAGCGGTCGATGTGTGGAGTAATAGTAGTAGATGCAGGCAGGAGTCGGTCTACTAATCTTGGACGTGATACCTATATAATGATCATTGCCTGGATATCGTCATAATTATTAAAAGTTCTATCAATTGCCCAACAGTAATTTGTTTACCCACCGTTTGCTATTTTTCTCGAGAGAAGCTATTAGTGAAATCTACGGCCTCGGGTCTCTTTCTCATATTATTTGCCTTTGCGATCTATTTTATTTGCCTTTTATTTTCAGATCTATTAAACCAAAAATACAAAAATACCTTGTTGCACTTTATTTTATTTGGCGTTCAATATTTACAACTCTCTCATGTCCGTTTGCCAATTTCTCGCGCCGTTACCCGAAAGGGATTGACAACCCCTTTAACACACCGGGTTGCGAGTATTTGTTATTTGTGTGCAGGTGTTGTTTATGTAGTGTTGCTTGGTTCTTCTATTGGTTCGATAACTGATACGTCTGCAACGTATCTATAATTTTTGATTGTTCCATGCTGTTTTATTATCAATCTTGAATGTTTTATAATCATTTTATATCATTTTTGGTACTAACCTATTGACATAGTGCCAAGTGCCAGTTGTTGTTTTCTGCATGTTTTTTACATCGCAGGAAATCAATACCAAACGGAGTCCAAATGCAACAAAAATTTACGGAGAATTTTTTTGGACCAGAAGACACCTAATGGGCCAAGGCTGCGCCTGGGGGTGCTCCGAGGAGAGCACAACCCAACAGGGCGCGCCCTGGTGGGTTGTGCCTACCTCGGGTGCCCCCGGACCGCCTCTTTGCTCTATAAATACCCCAATATTCCAGAAACCCTAGGGGAGTCGACGAAAATCAATTCCAGCCGCCGCAGAGTCCAGAACCACCAGATCCAATCTAGACACCATCACGGAGGGGTTCACCACTTCCATTGGTGCCTCTCCGATGATGCGTGAGTAGTTCTTTGTAGACCTTCGGGTCCGTAGTTAGTAGCTAGATGGCTTCCTCTCTCTCGCTGAATTCTCAATACAATGGTCTCTTGGAGATCCATATGATGTAACTTTTTTTGCGGTGTGTTTGTTGGGATCCGATGAAATTTGAGTTTATGATCAGATCTATCTTTTTATATCCATGAAAGTTATTTGAGTTTTTTTGATCTCTTATATGCATGAAACCGACTACGGGAGGCCAGACCCACAGAGAAAACAACGTTCACACCCCTTGCCAGCGTTGACCCAGACGCTTCATAACGCCCCGATGCATTAGAGAGCTCCAATTCCTGGGAGCTTAGTAACTCTAGTGATAGCAGATGGTGCTCCAGCTCCACCCGGCGCGGTACCGCTAGATTTACTGTTTTTTAGGGCACAGTCTATGAGCTCCACTACCTCCACCCCTCCAGCGAGTTGCACACCGTTGAGCAGCTCTCAATGATACACCGGCTACTCAGACTATTCGTTTGCCTTTTTTTTGACAAGTGCTCTTTTATTTCTAGTAGTACTAGTGTAGTGGCACTGCTTCAAGGTGGCAACGGGGACGGGGATGACCGGAGATGACTCCACCATCTCTGCCCCAATCCCCGCCAATCCCCATACCCGCGATCCCCATGAAGCTTCACGGGGACAAAACGCCCCCCATCCCCGTTAATATCGGGTACTCGGTACCCGTCGGGTATCCATGGGGATTTCAAAGCTGGCTGGGATAGGTGAGATTGGAGAAGACATGGTTGTTGGGAGAGATGAAGAAAAATAATTGTGTGAAATATGTAGGTATTAATCTATATATTCTGCATTTGTAGTACGCATGGCATTGTTGCCGGGTATCCATGGAGTCCCCACGGGGAGATTTTATATCCATCCCCGCTTCACGAGACTAACGAGTACCCATGAGACAATACCATGGGGCTAATTTGTCCCCGTCCCTTCTCCATGACGGGTAAATCTCCGCGGGTACCCGTCCCACGGGGAATATTGCCATCTTGAGCACTGCTACTGCTGCCCCCTGCACTTGGGGGCGAGTCGCAGCGAAGCCAGCGGCGGCGTGGTCAGCCCCGGCGCCTCACTCATGTCCAGACGCGCCCTGGCGGGGAGTTCCCAGTCGAAGTGGCGCACGAGGCTGGAGAGCGCGATCTCCAGCACCGGCATCGCGAAGCCGATGCCGGGGCAGAGCCGCCGACCCGCGCCGAACGGGAGGAGCTGGTAGTCGTTCCCCCGTAGGTCCACGCCCTCAGCGCCGCCGCCGCCCAGGAACCGCTCCGGCCGGAACTCCTCCGCCGTCGCTCCCCATGCCGCCGGGTCCCTTCCGATCGCCCAGGCGTTGACGAAGAGCGCCGTCTCGGCCGGGATCTCGTAGCCCTGCACGACCGCCGTCGTGGTCGATTGGTGCGGGACGAGGAGCGGTGCCGCCGGGTGGAGCCGGAGCACCTCCTTCAGCACCGCCTTGAGGTACTCCATCCTTCTCAGGTCGTCTTCCTCGATGGTCGGTTTGCCTTCGGTGGCTCGGGTTACCTCGTCCTGCAGCTTGGCCATTGCCTGTGGGTTCCCGACCAGCTCCGCCATGGCCCATTCCAGCGTGAGGGACGATGTGTCTGTTCCGGCGGCTATTATGTCCTGCACGCACGCAAGAATTGGCCAGAGTAGAGAAAAGAGTACCAAACAAAAAAAATATCATTTGCTGAGAAATTAAAACCACACAAATTATGTGATCGATTGACGATCACCTTGATGATGCTTTTGATGCGATCGTCGGTGAGCTCGAGTCCGGCGGTGCCTTCTTCCCTCAGCCGAAGCAGGACGTCCAGGAAGTCCTCCTCCCCTGCGCTGCCGTCGCACTTCTTCTTCTCAAGGTGCTCGGCGATTGTCTCCGATAGGAATTTGTCCCACAGTTCGAGCTCCGCGTCGAGCCTCTTCTCGAGCCCCGTCGCCCACCTAACAACCTTCGCCGCCGCGCCGGGGAGCACGTCTTCTGCCTGGAGCCCCGACATGAACGCTGCGGAGTTACCCAAAAGCTGCTTTAGCTTCTCCGCCGTGGCCCCTGCGGCGCCGGTCGTCGCGCGGGTAACCACCGCGTTGCTGTAGGCGCACAGGAGCTCCCTCAGCTCCACGATCTCACCCGCCTCCGCGGCGCGGCGTGCCCCGGCGACGAGGGCGGCCACCTCAACGGCGCGCACGGAGGCGAACGAGTCGACGCGGCGCGGGGAGAGGAGGTGGACGACGGCCATCTTCTTGCTGCGGCGCCAGGCGTCGCCGTAGGGCGAGAAGGAGACGTTGATGGAGCCGTACGTCAGCTTGTCCACCGGCGCGCTGGGCACGCGGGAGGCGAAGGCGAGGTCGTGGTTCTTGTACAGGTCCGCCGCGGCGGCCGCCGTGGACACCACCAGCGTCCGCCTGCGCCCGAGCTGCAAGAGCAGGAGGCCGCCATCGGTGCCGTACCGAGCGTGCAGGTCGCGCAAGGAGCGGTGCGGCAGCCGGCCCAGGAGGTGCAGGTGGCCGAGCAGCGGACGCGACGGCGGCGAGGGCGGGAGCCTGCTGCTGCCGCCGCCGCCTCGAGCCTTCCAGACGGCGTAGCAGAAGGCGAGAAGCACGGCGGCGAGGACGGCGTACGGAGACATCCACCTTCCGCCGGAAAATGTGTTCGCTCGATCAACTTCAGGGGCAACTTCAAATTTGAGTAGTTGGAAATCTAGGCCTGGATAATATATCGTGCGGCGTTGTGAGGGTGCGGAGCAGCCACGGCAGTGTTCTTGTCTTCGCATCGTCCCATTTTTGTCACTTTGCCATTTTGTCAAAGAAAAGTGATGTCATTCCTGATGGGATATAGTTTGGCTTCATTCATCTGACACCACGTATTGTTTTTGTAGACAAGCCATACGGGAAGTTTTTTTGCGGTTCCCATGGACCATTCATACCGCTGATCGTTATCACTAGATCACGCCCTAATAATAGCGTAATTGCTCCGGCCTATAAATCGGCAAGCACAAGTGAATCGAAAATGCAATGACGTGGCTCAAGCAAAGCACGCAGCAAAGCATTCCTTTGAAAAAAAAGGCAAAAATTGATTACAGCCTTGTACTAGCGTATGATATAAAATTCAAAGTTTCATAGTTTTCAAACGAAATGTTTAAATTGTACTCTGTTTGAGCACAATGTTTAGAAAAATACTCCTGAATTAATTCATAAAAAATATTCCTGAATTTTAGAACTGTTTTGGGGTTTTTGAAAAGGAATTTTTGAAGAAATGTTCGCGAGATAAAATATGATCACGAAATTGAAATAAATTGTTGCTAATTTGAAAAAATATATACATGATTTTTAAAAAATATTCATTGCAGTTGGCTGAAAACAACTTACTGTTGTGCCCACCCCCCTCTTGAAAACATAAAGTTGCGACCGCTTTTGAAACTTGCAGTTGTGACCCCCCGGAAAGCATGTAGTTGCGCCCCTTTGAAAACATGCAGTTGCAACCCTCCTTGAAAACATGCAGTTGCGATCCCCCTTGAAACCATGCAATTGCAACCCCATTTTAAAACATGCAGTTGCTATCCCCTCGAAAGCATGCATTTGCGACCCCTCTTGAAACATGCAGTTACAATCCCATTTGAAAACATGCCTTTCCAACTCCCATTGAAAACATGAACTTGCATCATGCCCTTCAAAACATGCAATTGCGACACGCCTTGAAAACATGCAGTTGCGACCCTATTTAAAAACTTGCAATTGCAACTCTTCTTGAAAAGGTGCAGTTGCGACCAGACTTCACTACTGCAGGTTGCTGCTAACGCGACACTACGATCAAAGACACTTCGACGAAAATGTGTGCGATGCAATAATCGCAAATGGTGATGTAAAAAAAACCCGTCAAAAAAGGTGCAAAACGTTTGTGATGGCGGAGCCATCAAACATGGTTCAGATTTTAGTTGCGTGTGCGATGCAGGGCATATGGTTGATCAAGACGAACTGTTTGCGATTAGACAGAACAATAGAAACATGCAGCCATATCAATGTGTGTGCGATATACGGCATACAGTTCGCTCCGAGTAACTGTTTGCTATTAGGGAAAGCAACAGAAATGGTCAGCCAGATCAAGGTGTGTGTGATATGCGGCATACGGTTCAGTCGAATGCACTGTTTTCGATTAGCGAAGAGAACATAAACGGTTCAACTTAACAAGATATGTGTGATACGCGGCAAAAAAACCCGGAGGTTAATTCGAGAACAAGTACACAGAAGTTAATTTGACATACATGACTTATAAGTTTCACAGAAATCATATCACTATTTTTTGGAAAGCATTTAATTGCGTTGAATGTATATAGTGCTCCGTCATATTAGTTGAATTAACCTTGAGGTTCATGTTTTGGAAACATGTCGTAAAGTAACGGGATAGACCTTCATTCAAGCCAATCAACATGTGTTCAAAAAACAAAAATTATCAAAAAGTAACGAGATAGACCTTCTTCAAGCCAACCAACATGTGTACAAAAAACAAAAAATGTCAACAATTACAAAACAAGGACCTCGAGGTTAATTCAACTAATATGATGGAGCGCTATATACATTCAACGCAATTAAGTGTTTATAGTGACCCATCACATCAGTTAATTTAACATCGAGGCCACTTCCCATCCGGTCACCTATCTCATGACTACTCCAGCCTCAGCACACTTAACTTGGGAGTTCTGTTAGATGAGCTATCGGTAGGGAAGATGGTCCTTGTTGCTGTAGGATCCCTCTTTGCATCCTTTATTGGGCACCCGAATGACCGACTGTTGCCGCCTAATGGTCAATGCCACGTCCCCGCATGGCAGTTTTTGCAGCGGGTAACTGCATCGTCGCACCGCGCCCGGCGCAACCGCATGCACACGAACGTGCGTGATCGTGTGCCGGCCCCAAACACTGGCAACACAACTTATAAATTGACGGATGGAGTACTAGTTACAGTGATGCATATAATTAAGCAAAGGGATCGCACATGTCTGTATTAACTTGAACGAGAATGCAATAGCACAATAAGAATTAAGGCCAAGATGATGCGACCGTAGTGGTGGTTACAGGAGGCAAGAAGAAAGATGCATCCATTAACGTACGACCTCCTCCTCCTCAAGTCAGTGCGCCGGGCCACCGACCGGTGGCTAAGGAGCGGCGGCTTTTGTGGCGAGGTCAAGGTGCTTCTCAGCAAAGGCATCCAAGGCTTCCAGCCAGTTGAAGAAGGCCAACGTCGTAGCGTCCTCACTGGCCTTGTAGATACCTATGTACACGATGTGCTCATACACGTGGATGTGTAGGTCGATGAATTCTTGCAGGGCGAGGCGCCTCGCGGCAAGCGCGACCTCCAGGTGGACATTCTTCGTGGCGTCGGCGGGCAGTCACAGGGCCACCAGTGCTTGAAAGAGGTTCCGACCATGGAGGCCGATTAGGGTGGCAGGCAATGAGGAGCCCGGGCGCGCGGGCTGGAGGAGTACGGCGATGTCGTCCGCGAGCTTCTTAACGATGGTGAACTTGTTGGTGGTGGCAACGATCATCTGGTCCAACTGAGAGTCGTAGCTGGCGTCGACGGCAGCCATCCACCAGCCGGTCGCCAACACCGTCTGGAGACGATCCTCGGTGCCATGCCGCAGGCCGGCGTCGTGCACCATCTGGCACAGCCGCTGGCCGCTCGCGTGCATCACCACCATGGGTCTGGAGTGAGCACTTTTGCGCTTCTTAGTGTAGGTGCTTAGGCAAATGCTTAGGTACGTATTATGTGGTAGATGCATTGGAATGGAGGGGCGCCTTTATATGAGTGCAAACTGCGTTGCATACACATCGTGTTGCCTCTTTTCCCGGTCCTCCTCCCATTACTTCCCTCATGCATTCACACGATGCTAATTGAAGGGGGATGCATCATTGGCCGTTCAACATTTCGGGAACCGCTACCCTCTTCCTCGTCTGCATTAAAGACGTATCGGGAACTGCGCCGCCCACTGTCAAATCAACAGGGCCCTGGTGTTTGAAATTCATTCCGATTTCTTTCATTGGACCTAAGCATGCACCCAAGGACAAAGATTTGATTTTTCAACCAATTTATATGCACTGGAGCATGTGCATGTAGTTCAAATTTGAATTATGCACATAAATGCATTGAAAACTTAGTTAATGCATAAAAATTAGATAGTGCTAGTGATTTTAGTTGCAAAAATTAGATAGTGCTGGTGATTTTTAGCTGCATATTTTGGTAAATCGCAGTGTTACAAGGATTGACAAATGGCAATGTTACTAGATGAACAAATGTCAATCTTTCCAGTTTGACAAATGGCAACATACCCAATATGACAGCTGCAAATGTTACCAAACTATTTGTACGTGGTTGCACATGGGTCATCCAAAACAACCGTTTGCGCTGAAGGGATGCACAAATCCTGCGCTGCGAATTTTCCCTCGACTTAAGGGGGAAGACCATAGCTCTCACTTTGCATACGGGTGTTCTATCTAAAACGTTTGCGATCAAGAGCTGCAGAAATCCTGCTCGGCACATTTTCTCTTGGCTTCTTGGGGAAGCTGTCGGTTTGCATACGGGTGTTCTAACTAAAACGTTTGCGATCAAGAGCTGCACAAATCCTGCTCGGCACATTTTCCCTTGGCTTCCTGGGGAAGCTGTCGGTTTGCATATGGGTGTTCTAACTAAAACGTTTGCGATGAGTGTTTTATATTTAAAAACTATTGACGTTTTTTTCAAAAGAAAATCGTTTGATAAGTCTGTACATTAAGAGAGAAAAACACAAGTTCATTCAAACCATATCTTTCATTCAGTCACACTGCGAATTTGTATTCATATGATCGAGAATTCGAGATACAGTATTAAACCCCCAAAAAAACTATTTCCGGCGGCGGCGGAGGCGGCATGCCGCGCTGTCGTTGTCGTCCTCCGGGACGTCGTTGTTGAAGTCTTCATGACAGCACATAATGTTCTTCACTTGTAAATGAAACATCATGTCGTCACGAAATCGACGGGTGGGGCGCGGGAGGACGTCAACTGGTGCCGCTGAGAGGTAGCGGTCGACGGCAGCGTCCCATGCCGCTGAGGGGGCGCGGGCACGGGTGCGGCGGGTGCAGCCAAACGCACGAAAACCGGCGCCGCGGTGGGTGGAGGGGCGCGCATGGCAGGGGCACGAGTGCGGCGGGTGCAGCCAAACGCACGGGGGCCGGCGCCACGGTGGGTGGAGGGGCGCGCACGGGCACGGGCGCTGGCGCTGGCATGTACACGAGCTCGCGCGGGTCCACAGAGACCTCGCTGACGCCCGCGGCTTCCAGCTCTGCGATAGTGCTCGGCGACCAGCCCGTCAATGCTACGGGGATGATCGCTGGCACTGGCGCGGGCGCGGGGATGGGAGCTGGGACGGGAGCGGGGGCAGCAACCGCCGCGGCCAGCTTGTTCTGGGCCATGTCCATGAGGCCCCATTCCTCCTTATTTTCTATCTCCTCCGGCTCGGAGTCAACTTCACCAAACTTGAAGACTAGTGGCAGATGATCATTCTGAGCCATGACGTTGGTGGAGGTCTGCGGGAGGGAGGGGAATGGGAGGCGATCAGTAAGGCCGCCCATATTAAACAGCGGCTCGGGCGTCATTAATGGAGAGGAAGGCGGGCGGCCATGGAAGTCAAAGGGCTCGCTTCCCAATGAGCCCACGCAGCGTACAGCTCGCATGCTTCCCGATGAGCCTGCGTATTGGAGAACAGCTGGCACGCCTCTCGGTCAGCCTGCGCACCGGACTCCACTCGCACGCCTCTCGTTCAGTCAAGGTCAAGCAGCTGTCCGCACGGCACCTCCTATAGCCATTAAAACGAAGACACGTGGCGTCACGTGAATGGTAAACAGAACGCACACGATTTGAATTATACAAACGTTTGAGATATTAAAGTGGCAGCTATTTTTTCAAAATGCCTTTGTTGGCTGTTATTCGAGTGCGCCTTCTCTCAAAATGGACACAAAAAATACCACAGCATGTCGGGTGCCATTCCATGATAGCATGCCAAGTTTCATGAATTTCAGACGAATTTTGGATTTACTAGAATTTAAAAACAAAGTGTCTCAACATTTTGCCGGCAATCAACGGTGCCCTGGTGTTTGAAATTCATTCCCATTTCTTGCATGCGATCTAAGCATGCACCCAAGGATACATATTTGATTTTTCAACCAATTTATATGCATTACAGCATGTGCATGTAGTTCAAATTTGAATTATGCACATAAATGCATTGAAAACTCAATTAATGCATAAAAATGTCCAAACGAACCCTGAAAAATCCCAAAAATTAACACAACACTCCTGTTGTTCTATGTTGACATGAGAAAATTTTTGAAAGCAATAAGAGGCAATGGACAGCATTTCGTCCCCAAAGGTGGGACGTTCCCTACCGAAACCATCAGGCTTGTTGTGAGAAGCATATCCGCAAACCTGCCCCAAATGGGACAAAAATTTACCACGACATGTTGATGCCGCTCCATGATAGCATGCCAAGCTTCATGAATTTCAGACGAGCTTTGGATTTACTAGAATTTAAAAACCAGGTATCTCAATGTTTGCGGCCGAGTGACCGTGGCAGGGTGTTTAACATTCATTCCCATTTCTTGCATCTGACCTAAGCATGCAACCAAGGACACTGATTTGAATTTTTGACCAATTTATATGCATTAGAGCATGTGCATGTAGTTCAAATTTGAATTATGCACATAAATGCATTGAAAACTCAATTAATGCATAAAAATGTCCAAACGAACCCTGAAAAATCCAAAAAATTGACACAACACTCCTGTTGTTCTATGTTGACACGAGAAAGTTTTTGAAAGCAATAAGAGGCAATGGATATCGTTTCGTCCCCAAAGGTGGAACGTTCCCTACCGAAACCATCAGGCTTGTTGTGGGAAGCTCCGATTTGTGAGAAGCATATCCCCAAACCTGCCCCAAATGGGACAAAAAATTTACCACGACATGTTGATGCCGCTCCATGATAGCATGCCAAGTTTCATGAATTTTAGACGAACTTTGGATTTACTAGAATTTAAAACCAGGTATCTCAATGTTTGCGGCCGAGTGACCGTGGCAGGGTGTTTGACATTCGTTCCCATTTCTTGCATGGGACATAAGCATGCAACCAAGGACACAGATTTGAATTTTCAACCAATTTATATGCATTAGAGCATGTGCATGTAGTTCAAATTTGAATTATGCACATAAATGCATTGAAAACTCAATTAATGCATAAAAATGTCCTAACGAACCCCAAAAAATCCCAAAAATTGACACATCACTCCTGTTGTTCTATGTTGACACGGGAAATTTTTTGAAAGCAATAAGAGGCAATGGATATCGTTTCGTCCCCAAAGGTGGGACGTTCCCTACCAAAACCATCAGGCTTGTTGGGAGAAGCTCTGGTTTGTGAGAAGCATATCCCCAAACCTGCCCCAAATGGGACAAAAAAACTATCACGGCTTGTTGATGCCGCTCCATGATAGCATGCCAAGTTTCATGAATTTCAGACGAGCTTTGGATTTACTACAATTTAAAAACCAGGTATCTCAATGTTTGCGGCTGAGTGACCGTGGCAGGGTGTTTGACATTCGTTCCCATTTCTTGCATGGGACCTAAGCATGCAACCAAAGACAAACATTTGATTTTGCAACCTGTTTTTATGGACTGAGCACGTGCATGTCGTTTAATTTTGAATTATGCACATAAATGCCTAGAACACTTAATAAACGTATAAAAATGTCCAAACGATCCCCGAAAAAATCCAAAATTTAACACGACACTCCTGTTGTTCTATGTTGACACGAGAAATTTTTTGAAAGCAATAAGAGGCAAGAGATATCGTTTCGTCCCCCAAGGTGGCACATACCCTACCGAAACCATCAGGCTTGTTGTGAGAGAAGCTCTGGTTTGCAAGAAGCTTATACCCACACCTACCCCAAACGGGATGATATTTTTACCACAGCATGTCGCTGCCGTTCCATCATATCATGTCAAGTTTCATGAATTTCAGACGAGTTTTCGATTTACTAGAATTTTAAAACCATGTATCTCAATGTTAGCAGCCGAGCGACAGTGTCAAGGTGTTTGACATTCGTTCTCATTTCTTGCATGTGACATAATCTTGCAACCAAGGACAAACATTTGATTTTGGAACCCGTTTTTATGGACGGAGCACGTGCATGTAGTTCAATTTTGAATTATGCACATAAATGCCTAGAAAACTCAATTAATGTATAAAAATGTCCAAACAACCCCCGAAAAAATCTAAAATTTAACACGACACTCCTATTGTTCTATGTTGACAACAGGGAAAAATTGAAATGAAGAAGAGGCGGCGAATATCGCTTTGTCCACAAAGGTGACACGTTTCCCTAACAGAACCATGAGGCTTTCTTGTGAGAAGCTCTGGTTTGTGAGAATGTTATACCACAACCTGCCCCAAATGGTACAATATTTTTTACCCCCGCATGTTGATGCCATTCCATGATAGCATGCCAAGGTTCATGAATTTCAGACGGGTTTTGGATTTACTAGAATTACAAAAGCAAGTACCTCAACATTTGCCGGTGAGCCACCGTGCCGTGGTGTTCGAAATTCATCCCCATTTCTTGCATGGGACATAAGCATAAACCCATGGACACATATATGATTTTACAACCCATGTTGGTGTTGGAAATATGCCCTAGAGGCAATAATAAATAGGTTATTATTATATTTCCTTGTTCATGATAATCGTTTATTATCCATGCTAGAATTGTATTGATAGGAAACTCAGATACATGTGTGGATACATAGACAACACCATGTCCCTAGTAAGCCTCTAGTTGACTAGCTCGTTGATCAATAGATGGTTACGGTTTCCTGACCATGGACATTGGATGTCGTTGATAACGGGATCACATCATTAGGAGAATGATGTGATGGACAAGACCCAATCCTAAGCCTAGCACAAGATCGTGTAGTTCGTTTGCTCAGAGCTTTTCTAATGTCAAGTATCACTTCCTTAGACCATGAGATTGTGCAACTCCCGGATACCGTAGGAATGCTTTGGGTGTGCCAAACGTCACAACGTAACTGGGTGGCTATAAAGGTGCACTACGGGTATCTCCGAAAGTGTCTGTTGGGTTGGCACGAATCGAGACTGGGATTTGTCACTCCGTGTAAACGGAGAGGTATCTCTGGGCCCACTCGGTAGGACATCATCATAATGTGCACACTGTGACCAAGGAGTTGATCACGGGATGATGTGAGTTACGGAACGAGTAAAGAGACTTGCCGGTAACGAGATTGAACAAGGTATAGGGATACCGACGATCGAATCTCGGGCAAGTAACATACCGTTAGACAAAGGGAATTGAATACGGGATTGATTGAATCCCCGACATCGTGGTTCATCCGATGAGATCATCGTGGAACATGTGGGAGCCAACATGGGTATCCAGATCCCGCTGTTGGTTATTGACCGGAGAACGTCTCGGTCATGTCTGCATGGTTCCCGAACCCGTAGGGTCTACACGCTTAAGGTTCGATGACGCTAGGGTTATAGGGAAAGCATGTACGTGGTTACCGAATGTTGTTCGGAGTCCCGGATGAGATCCCGGACGTCACGAGGAGTTCCGGAATGGTCCGGAGGTAAAGATTTATATATGGGAAGTCCTGTTTTGGTCACCGGAAAAGTTTCGGGTGAAATCGGTAATGTACCGGGACCACCGGGAGGGTCCCGGGGGTCCACCAAGTGGGGCCACCAGCCCCAGAAGGCTGCGTGGGCCAAGTGTGGGAGGGGACCAGCCCCAGGTGGGCTGGTGCGCCCCCCCACCAAGGCCCAAGGCGCATGGGAGAGTGGGAGGGGGCAAACCCTAGGTCCAGATGGGCCTTAGGGCCCATCTAGTGGGGCGCCTCCCCCTCTCCTCCCCTTGGCCGCCCCCCTTGATGGGATCTAGGGCTGGCCGCCTCCTCTTGGGGGTGGAAACCCTAAGGGGGGCGCAGCCCCCTTCCCCCCTATATATACTTGAGGTTTGGGCTGCCATACATGACACGAGAAAGTCTCCTTTTGGTGCTGCCCTACCCCTCTCCCTCCTCCTCCTCTCCCGCGGTGCTTGGCGAAGCCCTGCGGGATTGCCACGCTCCTCCATCACCACCACGCCGTCGTGCTGCTGCTGGATGGAGTCTTCCCCAACCTCTCCCTCTCTCCTTGCTGGATCAAGGCGTGGGAGACGTCACCGGGCTGTACGTGTGTTGAACGCGGAGGCACCGTACTTTCGGTGCTTAGATCGGAATCAACCGCGATCTGAATCGCTACGAGTACGACTCCCTCATCCGCGTTCTTGCAACGCTTCCGCATCGCGATCTACAAGGGTATGTAGATTCACTCCCCTTCCCCTCGTTGCTAGATTACTCCATAGATTGATCTTGGTGATGCGTAGAAAATTTTGAATTTCTGCTACGTTCCCCAACAGTGGCATCATGAGCTAGGTCTATGCGTAGTTTCTATGCACGAGTAGAACACAAAGAAGTTGTGGGCGTCGATGTTGTCAATTCTTCTTGCCGCTACTAGTCTTATCTTGTTTCGGCGGCATTGTGGGATGAAGCGGCCCGGACCGACCTTACACGTACGCTTACGTGAGACAGGTTCCACCGACTGACATGCACTAGTTGCATAAGGTGGCTAGCGGGTGTCTGTCTCTCCCACTTTAGTCGGAACGGATTCGATGAAAAGGGTCCTTATGAAGGGTAAATGGAAATTGGCAAATCACGTTGTGGTCATACGTAGGTAAGAAACGTTCTTGCTAGAAACCTACAAACCACGTAAAAACTTGCAACAACAATTAGAGGACGTCTAACTTGTTTTTGCAGCATGTGCCTTGTGATGTGATATGGCCAGAAGATGTGATGAATGATATATGTGATGTATGAGATTGATCATATTCTTGTAATAAGAATCACGACTTGCATGTCGATGAGAATGACAACCGGCAGGAGCCATAGGAGTTGTCTTTATTATTTTGTATGACCTGCGTGTCATTGAATAACGCCATGTAAATTACTTTACTTTATTGCTAAACGCGTTAGCCATAGAAGTTGAAGTGACCGTTGGCGTGACAACTTCATGAAGACACAATGATGGAGATCATGGTGTCATGCCGGTGACAAGGATGATCATGGTGCCCCGAAGATGGAGATCAAAGGAGCATGATGATATTGGCCATATCATGTCACTATTTGATTGCATGTGATGTTTATCATGTTTTTGCATCTTATTTGCTTAGAACGACGGTAGCAAGTAGGATGATCCCTTATAATAATTTCAAGAAAGTGTTCACCCTAACTGTGCACCGTTGCGAAGGTTCGTCGTTTCGAAGCACCACGTGATGATCGGGTGTGATAGATTCTTACGTTCGAATACAACGGGTGTTGACGAGCCTAGAATGTACAGACATGGCCTCAGAACACACGCAATACACTTAGGTTGACTTGACGAGCCTAGCATGTACAGACATGGCCTCGGAACACGGAGGACCGAAAGGTCGAGCATGAGTCGTATAGAAGATACGATCAACATGGAGATGTTCACCGATCTTGACTAGTCCGTCTCACGTGATGATCGGACACGGCCTAGTTAAACTCGGATCATGTTTCACTTAGATGACTAGAGGGATGTCTATCTGAGTGGGAGTTCATTAATCAGACGAACTTCATTATCATGAACATAGTCAAAAGGTCTTTGCGAATTATGTCTTGCGCTTTAAGTTCTACTGGTTTAGATATGTTCCTAGAGAAAATTTAGTTGAAAGTTGGTAGTAGCAATTATGCGGACTGGGTCCGTAAACTGAGGATTGTCCTCATTACTACACAGAAGGCTTATGTCCTTAATGCACCGCTCGGTGTGCTGAACCTCAGCGTCGTCTGTAGATGTTACGAAACATCTGACATACACGTTTTGATAACTACGTGATAGTTCAGTGCGGTTTAGAATTGTGGCACCCAAGACGTTTTTGAAACGTCGCAGAACATGTGAGATGTTCCGAAGACTGAAATTGGGATTTCAGACTAGTGCCCACGTCAAGAGGTATGAGACCTCTGACAAGTTTCCTAAGCCTGCAAACTAAGGGAGAAAAGCTCAATCGTTGAGCGTGTGCTCAGATTGTCTGAGTGCCACAATCGCTTGAATCGAGTGGGAGTTATTCTCCCAGATGAGATAGTGATAGTTCTCCATAGTCACTGCCACCAAGCTAGTAGAGCTTCGTGATGAACTATAACATATCAAGGATAGTTATGATGATCCTTGAGCTATTCGCGATGTTTGACACCGCGAGAGTAGAAATCAAGAAGGAGCATCAATTGTTGATGGTTAGTAGAACCGCTAGTTTAAGAAGGGCAAGGGCAAAAGGGATACTTCATGAAACAGCAAGTCGTTTGCTGCTCTAGTGAAGAATCCCAAGGTTGAACCCAAACCCGAGACTAAGTGCTTCTGTAATAAGAGGAACGGTCACTGAAGCAGTACTACCCTAGATACTTGGTAGATGAGAAGACAGGCAAGGTCGACAGAAGTATATTGGATATACGTCATATGAATGTGTACTTTACTAGTACTCCCAGCAGCACCAGGGTATTAGATACCGGTTCGGTTGCTATGTGTTAGTAACTCGAAATAAAAGCTGCGGAATAAACGGAGACTAGCTAAAGGTGAGATGACGATATGTGTTGGAAGTGTTTCCAAGGTTGATGTGATCAAGCATCGCATGCTCCCTCTACCATCGAGATTTGGTGTTTGCGTTGAGCATGATTGGATTATGTTTATCGCAATACGGTTATTCATTTAAGGAGAATAATGGTTACTCTGCTTATTTGAATAATACTTTCAATGGTCTTGCACCTAAAATGAATCTCGATTGTAGTGATACACATGTTCGTGCCAAAAGATGTAAAATAGTAATGATAGTTCCAGATACTTATGGCACTGCAATTTGAGTCATATTGGTATAGAACGCATGAAGAAGCTCCATGTAGATGGATCTTTGGACTCAATCGTTTTTGAAAAGATTGAGACATGCGAACCATGTCTATTGGTATATATGCATGAAGAAACTCCATGCAGATGGATCGCTTGGACTCACTTGATTTCGAATCACTTGAGACATGCAAATCATACCACATGGGCGAGATGACTGAAAGTCCTCGTTTTCAGTAAGATGGAACAAGAGAGCAACTTATTGGAAGTAATACATTTTGATGTATGCAGTCCAATGAGTTCTGAGGCATGCAGTGGATATCATTATGTTCTTACTTCACAGATAATTTGAGTAGATGCTGAGAATATTTACTTAATGAAACACAAGTCTGAATTATTGAAAGGTTCAAGTAATTTCAGAGTGAAGTCGAAGATTGTCGTGACAAGAGGATAAAATGTCTATGATATGATCATAGAGATATCTGAGTTACGAGTTTGGCACACAATTAAGACATTGTGGAAAGTGTTTCACAATTAATACCGCCTGGAACACCATAGTGTGATGGTGTGTCCGAACATCATAACTGCACCCTATTGGATATGGTGCATACCATGATGTTTCTTATCAAATTACCACTATCGTTTATGGGTTAGGCATTAGAGACAACCGCATTCACTTTAAAAGGGGCACCACGCAATTCCGTTGAGACGACACCGTTTAGAGAAACCTAAGTTGTCGTTTCTTAAAAGTTTGGGGCTGCGCAGCTTATGTGAAAATTTTTCAAGCTGATAAGCTCGAACCCAAAGCGGATAAATACATCTTCATAGAAAACCCAAAACAGTTGGGTATACCTCCTGTTTCAGATCTGGAAGCAAAAGTAATTGCTTCTAGAAACGAGTCCTTTCTCGAGGAAAAGTTTCTCTCGAAAGAATTGAGTGGGAGGATGGTGGAGACTTGATAAGGTTATAGAACCGTCACTTCAACTAGTATGTAGCAGGGCACAGGAAGTTGTTCCTGTGGCACCTACACCAATTGAAGTGGAAGCTTATGATAGTGATCATGAAACTTCGGATCAAGTCACTACCAAACCTCGTAGGACGACGAGGATGCGTGCTACTTCAGAGTGGTACGTGATCCTGTCTGAGATATCATGTTGTTGGACAATACTGAACCTACGAGCTATGGAGAAGCGATGGTGGGCCCATATTCCGACAAATGGTTAAGAGCCATGAAATCCGAGATAAATGGATCTTTGAGAAGAAGACGGACGTGGACGGTAATGTTACCGTCTATGAAGCTCGACTTGTGGCAAAGAGTATTTCCACAAGTTCAAGGAGTTGACTACGATGAGATTTTCTCATCCGTAGCGGTGCTTAAGTCCGTCGGAATCATGTTAGCATTATCTGCATTTGTGAAATCTAGCAGATGGATGTCAAAACAAGTTTCCTTACCAGTTTTCGTAAGGAAAGGTTGTATGTGATACAATCAGAAAGTTTTTGTCGATCCTAAGGATGCTAAAAGGTATGCTAGCTCCAGTGATCCTTCCATGGATTAGAGCAAGCATCTCGGAGTCAGAATATACACTTTGATGGAGTGATCAAAGTTTTTGGGTTTATACAAAGTTTGTTAGAAACTTGTATTTACAATAAAGTGAGTGGGAGCGCTACAACATTTCTGATAAGTATATGTGAATGACATATTGTTGATCCGAAATGATGTAAAATTTCTGGAAAGCATAAAGGGTTGTTTGAAAGGAGTTTTTCAAAGGAAGACCTGGATAAAGCTGCTTACACATTGGGCATCAAGATCTATAGAGATAGATCAAGACGCTTGATGATACTTTCAAAGAATGCACACCTAGACATGATTTTGAAAGAGTTCAAATAGATCAGCAAAGAAGGAGTTCTTGGCTGTGTTACAAGGTGTGAGTATTGAGTAAGACTCAAGACCTGACCACAGCAGAAGATAGAGAAAGGACGAAGGTCGTCCCCTATGCTTTAGACGTAGGCTCTATAGTATGCTATGATGTGTACCGCACATGTAGTGTGCCTTGCCATGAGTTGGTCAAGAGGGTACAATGGTGATCCAGGAAAGGATCTCATGACAGCGGTCGAACTTATCCTTAGTACCTAGTGGATTAAGGAATTTTCTCGATTATGGAGGTGGAAAGGAGTTCGTCGTAAAGGGTTACGTCGATGCGAACTTTGACACTAATCCGGATGACTCTGAGTAGTAAACCGGATTCGTATAGTAGAGCAATTATTTGAAATGGCTCCAAATAGCGCGTGGTAGCATCCACAAAGATGACATAGATATTCGTAAAGCACACACGGATCTGAAAGGTTCAGACCCGTTGACTAATAACCTCTCTCACAAGCATAACATGATCAAACCAGAACTCATTGAGTGTTAATCACATAGAGATGTGAACTAGATTGTTGACTCTAGTAAACTCTTGGGTGTTGGTCACATGGTGATGTGACCTGTCAGTGTTAATCACATGGTGATGTGAACTAGATTATTGACTCTAGTGCAAGTGGGAGACTGTTGGAAATATGCCCTAGAGGCAATAATAAATAGGTTATTATTATATTTCCTTGTTCATGATAATCGTTTATTATCCATGCTAGAATTGTATTGATAGGAAACTCAGATACATGTGTGGATACATAGACAACACCATGTCCCTAGTAAGCCTCTAGTTGACTAGCTCGTTGATCAATAGATGGTTACGGTTTCCTGACCATGGACATTGGATGTCGTTGATAACGGGATCACATCATTAGGAGAATGATGTGATGGACAAGACCCAATCCTAAGCCTAGCACAAGATCGTGTAGTTCGTTTGCTCAGAGCTTTTCTAATGTCAAGTATCACTTCCTTAGACCATGAGATTGTGCAACTCCCGGATACCGTAGGAATGCTTTGGGTGTGCCAAACGTCACAACGTAACTGGGTGGCTATAAAGGTGCACTACGGGTATCTCCGAAAGTGTCTGTTGGGTTGGCACGAATCGAGACTGGGATTTGTCACTCCGTGTAAACGGAGAGGTATCTTTGGGCCCACTCGGTAGGACATCATCATAATGTGCACACTGTGACCAAGGAGTTGATCACGGGATGATGTGAGTTACGGAACGAGTAAAGAGACTTGCCGGTAACGAGATTGAACAAGGTATAGGGATACCGACGATCGAATCTCGGGCAAGTAACATACCGTTAGACAAAGGGAATTGAATACGGGATTGATTGAATCCCTGACATCGTGGTTCATCCGATGAGATCATCGTGGAACATGTGGGAGCCAACATGGGTATCCAGATCCCGCTGTTGGTTATTGACCGGAGAACGTCTCGGTCATGTCTGCATGGTTCCCGAACCCGTAGGGTCTACACGCTTAAGGTTCGATGACGCTAGGGTTATAGGGAAAGCATGTACGTGGTTACCGAATGTTGTTCGGAGTCCCGGATGAGATCCCGGACGTCACGAGGAGTTCCGGAATGGTCCGGAGGTAAAGATTTATATATGGGAAGTCCTGTTTTGGTCACCGGAAAAGTTTCGGGTGAAATCGGTAATGTACCGGGACCACCGGGAGGGTCCCGGGGGTCCACCAAGTGGGGCCACCAGCCCCAGAAGGCTGCGTGGGCCAAGTGTGGGAGGGGACCAGCCCCAGGTGGGCTGGTGCGCCCCCCCACCAAGGCCCAAGGCGCATGGGAGAGTGGGAGGGGGCAAACCCTAGGTCCAGATGGGCCTTAGGGCCCATCTAGTGGGGCGCCTCCCCCTCTCCTCCCCTTGGCCGCCCCCCTTGATGGGATCTAGGGCTGGCCGCCTCCTCTTGGGGGTGGAAACCCTAAGGGGGGCGCAGCCCCCTTCCCCCCTATATATACTTGAGGTTTGGGCTGCCATACATGACACGAGAAAGTCTCCTTTTGGTGCTGCCCTACCCCTCTCCCTCCTCCTCCTCTCCCGCGGTGCTTGGCGAAGCCCTGCGGGATTGCCACGCTCCTCCATCACCACCACGCCGTCGTGCTGCTGCTGGATGGAGTCTTCCCCAACCTCTCCCTCTCTCCTTGCTGGATCAAGGCGTGGGAGACGTCACCGGGCTGTACGTGTGTTGAACGCGGAGGCACCGTACTTTCGGTGCTTAGATCGGAATCAACCGCGATCTGAATCGCTACGAGTACGACTCCCTCATCCGCGTTCTTGCAACGCTTCCGCATCGCGATCTACAAGGGTATGTAGATTCACTCCCCTTCCCCTCGTTGCTAGATTACTCCATAGATTGATCTTGGTGATGCGTAGAAAATTTTGAATTTCTGCTACGTTCCCCAACAGTTGGTGCACCAGACCATGTGCATGTGCTTTAATTTTGAATTGTGCACCTGAAATGGATAGAAAACCAATTTAATGTATAAAATTTCCAAACGAACCCTGAATAATTCCAATTTTTTTACAACACACATTTAGTTGCATGTTCACTGCAGATAAAAGGTTTAGCAATTCAAACACCGTCTATTGCCGCTGTGACCCCATTATATAATACAAATCAAGACGAAAATCAAGTAGATCCCACACAGTTTATTGTCACCAACCGTGTGAGATGCAACACAAATTATCTTGGAGCACCGTCGGATTATAGTACGCATACGGCTTATGCGAGAAGGTGCGACGGCTACAGTCCACAGCCCACTCTGAATAAGGGATTGTGTCTGATGACACTTTGCAAGCCAGTTTTTTTCCCTGAAGCGATTCCAAATTTTTGGCTTCCGCGGAAATATCTATCTCCCCGCCCCCTCCCCTTTACCAAAAGCCACATTTCCCCTGTTTCCGCCTTCCTTTCCAAGTTGAAACCTTCACTCCTTGCTTGCATCGCCACCTCCTCGCCGGCAACCCTCCTTCACGCTGCTCGGTCTCGCCTATCCAGGCAGGTAATCCACACCCGACCCTCATCCTCCTCCTCCTTCCACATCCCACATGCCCCGACCGTCGGCGCGAGCGCGACACCTTCCACCCAAATCACCGACCCCTCGACCAAATAAGCGCCGCCCTAACCCATGGTGCATGAAGTATAGCCAGGATCTCAAGGAGCATTTGGTAGCGGAGAAGCAAATCGCGGCCGCACGCGCGGATGAGGTCGCGATGGCTGCCTTTCGTGCGACCCCCAAATCTTGGAGGAGCACCTCGCCGTCGAGGTCACCGTTGATGCCTCGCACGCTGACGCCGCGACGCGGTTGGCTGCTTTAAATGACAGTTCGTGGCATTTTCTCGAGGCCACCGTCGGTGCCTTCGACAAAGACTACGAGGTGTTTTCTCAGCGTGCACGTGCTTACCTCATCTCGAGAGCCAGCAGGTTGGTGCCCGGAGCGGCTCAGGCAACTCACCACTATGACGAGGGCACCCACGAAGCGGAGGCCTCGCCCTCTTCCATGTCCAAGGAGCCAATCGTCATCGATATCTCCGACAATGAGGAGTAGCTTGTCTTATTAGCTCACTATAAGGACCCATGTTCAGTTTGCTAGCTACTACCCTTCCTTAACAAATTCTAGTGAATTGTGCTATCTACTTTTACCATGCAATCTTCTCCTCTAGAGTATATGTTCTATATGTCGTGCAATGTGGTGTTCAGTTAACTGTTTGGTTCAATTCTGCAAATGTGATGTTCAATTTTTCAGGGTGCAATTTTCCAAGTTGTCAAGCATGCTTGGTTTGGTTAACTGTCCGATCTTCTATTAGGAGTATGTTATATTGTGCAATGTGGTACTCAGTTAACATTTGGTTCATTTATTGTGGTGTTTAGTTAACTGTTTGGTTCAATTCTGCAATGCGATGTTCAATTATTGTGGGTGCATTCTGTTATTGTATATCATGTGAGAAATAAATCGAATTTGGCTGTACTAAATACATGAGAAAGAAATACAATTGCTATATTTCTAAGTTATTAAGCATGCTTGGTTTGTTTAACCGTCTGATCTTCTATTAGGGGTATGTTATATTGTGCAATGTGGTGCTCAGTTAATGTTTGGTTCATTTGTTGTGGTGTTTAGTTAACTGTTTGGTTCAATTCTCCAATGCGATGTTCAATTGTTGTGGTTGCATTGTGTTTTTGTATACCATGTGAGAAATAAATCGAATTTGGTTGTACTAAATACATGAGAAACAAATACAATTGCTATATTTCCAAGTTGTTAAGCATGCTTGGTTTGGTTAACTGTCTGATCTTCTATTAGGAGTATGTTATATTGTGCAATGTGGTGCTCAGATAATATTTTGTTCATTTGTTGTGGTGTTTACTTAACTGCATGGTTCAATTCTGCACTGCGATGTTCAATTCTTGTGGCTGCATTCTGTTATTGTATACCATGTGAGAAATAAATCGAATTTGGCTGTACTAAATACATGAGAAACAAATACAATTGCTATATTTCCAAGTTGTTAAGCATGCTTGGTTTGGTTAACTGTCTGATCTTCTATTAGGAGTATGTTATATTGTGCAATGTGGTGCTCAGTTAACACTTGGTTCATTTGTTGTGGTGTTTACTTAACTGCATGGTTCAATTCTGCATTGCGATGTTCAATTCTTGTGGCTGCATTCTGTTATTGTATACCATGTGAGAAATAAATCAAATTTAGCTGTACTAAATACATGAGAAACAAATACAATTGCTATATTTCCAAGTTGTTAAGCATGCTTGGTTTGGTTAACTGTCTGATCTTCTATTAGGAGTATGTTATATTGTGCAATGTGGTGCTCAGTTAACATTTAGTTCATTTGTTGTGGTGTTTAGTTAACTGCACGTGCATGGTCTGTTGTCTAATAGCACATTATTGTGCAATTACAGGAACCATTCTAATATTTAGGTTTTTAACAATTTGGTCTTGCACATGTAGGTCCTGCTGTCACAGGTTTTGACCCACTGTTCGAGCCTTTTTGCATATGGGGAAATGAGTTATCCATGAATATCAATCAAGTCAAGAAACTCGGAAAGATGGTTAGGATAAAGAAATTAGCGACAAAAAACAAGAAGATCTTTGTCTGCATAATGAAGAAGACATCAGTTCACTACAAGATGGTACTAACTATTATACCTTGCCTTTTTTATTCCTTTGCCCCATTTGCAATATAGACAAGATATTTATGCACATCCTTGTTTTCAGGCCTTTCCAAAGCAGTTCACTGATGATTACCTCTCAAACCACCTCTATAGTCAGGAGGCGAGGAAGGTTTTCATACAAAAACTCATAAACCCAACAATCACGCAAAAAAAGGAACGTGACATGCCAATGTTGCTCGAACAGTCCATCGCTAGACACCAGCAAGAAGCACGAATCTACCCTTCTTGCGCCGCAGTCATGGAGGTTACTACAACATCCGAGCTTTTTGTGTGCGTGTATGCTTAAGGCGATATACTACCCGAGCGAAACGATACTTTCAGCTGAGCTAGCCAGCCGACCCTCGCAGGTGTGGCGTGCTATCATGGAAGGGAGGGATGTCATGTGCCAAGGATTGATATGGAGAATAGGTGATGAAAAAACAACAAAAATCTGGGTTGATAACTGGTTACCACGGAATGCAACAATGAGACCTACTACTTGTCTGTCTGCTAACCCCCACCCCCCGGATGGTAAGTGAACTCATAGATAGTACAAGTGCTACTTCGAGGAGGGAGATCATTGACCAAACCTTCCTAGCGGCGGACAAGAGTATGATCCTGAGTATCCTTATTTGCACTCAACTGATGGACGATTTCTGGGCGTGGAATTTTGAGAAGAATGGTATGTTCACAGTGAGATCAGCTTATCGCATGTTAGTTGACACAAAGAGAAGGAGAGAAGATTGGCTAGATGGTAATGCGGCAAGTTCGGATTATGAAGCACATGCGAATAGTTGGAGCTCTTTGTGGTCGATTAAGGTGCCGGGTAAGATCCATAATTTTCTTTGGAGGCTTGCCAAACACTCAATCCCTGCAAAGGATCTTAGAAACAATAGGAACATGTTGAGGAGGATAAGTGTCAGTTATGTGGGATGCCAGGCTCTTGGCGTCATTCACTGTTGGATTGCTCAACAACACGGTGCGTGTGAGCATAGGTAGATGAGGATGTGACCGAGTACGTCCAAACTTCGGGGGAACCAAATGCTAAGTCATGGTTATTTTCACTTATGGATGATCTACCGCATGCTAGTCTCATGAAGCTGGTCGTCACCCTTTATGCGATCTGGGCAGCTCGGCGTAAAGTTATACAAGAGGGAGTTTTGCAAAGTCCGCATGCGACACATGCTTTTGTGATGAACTGTATAGCAGAGCTAGATACAATTTTGGAACCTAGTAGCTTTGGTGTGCAATTTGCACCAGTGGGTGCGAAGCAGAGCGCAAGTCATTGGAGAGCACCGGGCATGGGAGTGGCCAAGATCCAAGTTGATGGTGGGCTAGCTAGATATAGAAGGAGCGGGGCAGCTGCAGCGGTGTCTCGTGATCATTCATGACTTTTTTGGGGTTCTTAAGCTATGGTATTCAGGAACATAGAAGAACCAGCGATGTTGGAAGCACTGGCCTGGCGCGAAGCATTGACATTAGCCATTGAACTATCGCTAGACCACATCATTATTGCATGTGATTGCAAAGGAGTTGTAGCAGGGATAAAGAATGGATCGGAAGGAAGGCACACTGCTATTACCAAGGAAATTTGTGCTCAAGCGAGAGACTTTACTAGCTCCAATTTTATTTTTGAAGGACGTAGTATGAACTTTGATTCTCATAATTTAGCGAAGTTTTCTTCTTCTTTAGATGTGGGTCGCCACTTGTGGATGGGATCTCCCCATGACCCATTTGTAATTCCTGTAAACCATACTCCAAACATTGAATAAAGTGTGGTTTACCCCTAAAGAAAAATCTATTTGCAATTTAATCGAACGGTTACGGAAGTGAATGAGACCAAACTAAAACGCATCTAGCTAGTTTTAGCAATCCCATCTATTCAAACCTGTTTTCTGGTGTAACGACCAAAAAACTTGTTAATAGTCATTTTTTCTAAAAATGATTTTATGTATGGAGGCCTGAAGTCGTTGAAGAGGAGGACGCTTCCCGCATAGTTGTCCACGAACATGTGAGGCACGGGGAGAGGTTCTAAGAGGAAATCTCTGAGAGAGAGGAATACCGGGAGAGAGTTGATAGAGAGACGGGGGATAAGTTCAGAAAACGGAAAGAGACACGCACGCTCCTCTTCATTGAGCAATGATAGAAATAATACAACTCATGTCCTTCAAATAGCATGCACAGACACATGACGACACTCACAGAAAAGTTGCGGACCGGCAAAAGATGACATGCTAAGGTGTAAATGAGAGTGCTCTCCCCTCCTCCTAAACCATGAATGCTCCACCGCCGACCTAGCCTCTCTGGCGGATCCGGCCACTCATATAGCCTCTTTGGTGAGCTTAGTCGGTACTCCGTCATCCGTAAGTCTCCGCTCACCCGGATTTTCCTTGCACCTTGCATGGGGGAGGGGTCAGTGTAGTGCTAAGATAGGACACCGACACAGATCCGGAGACCCGTGTGGGAGATGAATATGGGAGTTTCGTGCCAACCAGCATGCGCTCCGCGGCTAGAGTCTGGGAGGACAAGTGCTCGAGAGCGCACAGAGGCGGAGGTGTATGCGCTGGTGAAGGCTCGCACGAAGATGGTGAATTTGATTTGGGGTTGTGGTACGTCGAAGGAGAGGCTGCAAATGGCAGCAAACAAGGGGTTGGATGTGGAAGAGTTTTTTAGGCGATGATGGAGACAGACTCACCATATCTGGTGCAGAGGGCAAGATGGAGGAGCTTCAGATCGAGAAACCCACTACATCGAGCCACCTGAGTCCTTTCGATTTGCGCTCCCTCCTGTTCCCTATGTGTGATTTTTACCAGCCCACAAGTTTTGCGAAGATAGGTTTGGTTGTTCTGAGGATGGTGAGCTTGTGTTGTCATGATCACCATTGTTAGAAAAGGTTTAGGTTTGCAACCGGATTTTGAGCAATTACTCCTTGCATCAGTTGTTGTGTGAGGCATTGCGTATTGGTGATCATGTGATCAATTTGACAGCTCGGCTATGTGTGAGATTCTCTGATTCATCGCCATTGCTGACCTTAAAGGATCATGTATTAGCTCTTTCCAAACCAAAGGAGCGAGCTCGAACAGGAAGAAGGTTGGTCAAATTTAGAGATGAGGTGGGGGGAGGTCGCTGAGAACCTTCAGTGACGAGGAGGAGGCTGGGATGGAGTATTTTGGTCAGCTGTGGGAGTCAATACGCTTTTTTCTCCTCCTCCCACCTAGCCCCACGGGCTTGAGGACCAAGAATGTGAGTGTTGTTTGGATTAAGAAGGAGAGCTTTCATAAACCTATAACTCTAGTGCATACGTTGCATGAGAATTTCTATTCCTTGCATTAACATCGATTATAAGGCTTCTCCATTGTCTAATGATCACCTACATTAATGCAAGACCTTCTTCATTTTTGACTTCTCGCAAATATCCATCATCATTCTCTTTTTCCGTTAAGTGCAAAGATCAAGCTCGCGCTCAATTATTGCATAAGCATTAACTAGTTGAAGCAGAAAGGTTATGTGAATGATACACTTGGTTGAATCAATGACCGGTTTCTGATAAGATTGTTATTATACGATGAAGACTGTGTACTATGTCCTATGATACACTTGACAGTCTTTCTAAACCTTATCGCATTGGTAGCATTGATTGAAAGCATTGATTCATGCAAAGCGAGAGTGAAGTTATTTGCACATTTTGATCTTACTTAGTTGCTCTCAACTATAGACTATTGCATTGTGTCGCTATTCTTATGAGTTACACTTAGATTACATTAGATAGATTATGTTCATGTTAGGCTAGCATTCACAATCAAAAGTTAATTTTTTATCACCTACCTACTCGAGGACAAGCAGAGATTAAGCTTGAGATGTTGATACGTCCTAAACTTATCTATAATATTTGCTTGTTTCATACTACAATTATATTACTTTGGCATAGTTTTGGAATCAATTTTTATTATTTTTTGGACTAACCTATTAATTCAGTGCCAAGTGGCAGTTGCGGTATTTGGACCTTTTTGAAAAATCTATTTTACAGAGCCCAAAAAATCCCCAAAACATTCCTCAAAAAGATTTTCATCGGGAAGCTTCCAGGCAGCCTCGAAGCTAGTCGGGGGACCCTATAGGCCCCACGCAAACAAGTGGTGGCCACGTGGGAATGTCACGTCGGCCCTACATGGTGCCTCCACCACCTCTTTCTTCTGCTGCCTTTATATACTGTAGAAAACCCTGAAAATAATGATCCAGGATTCCTTTTTCCGCCGCCGCACCTACCTGTTCTGTCGTGATCCAATTTGGAGGCATTTTCTGGTACTCTGTTGGAAGGGGAAGTCATCATTGTGGCCATCTACATCAACCTTGCTTCCATCATGATCACCCGTGAGTAGTTTTTTTGGACCGCGGGTCCATAGAAGTAGCTAGATACAATCTCTCCATTGCTCAGCTAGTCCGTGCTGACTTCTCCTTCTTACCTTCTCCAATTATCTTTTGCCATCGCTTTACTAACCATAGGTTTAACTCTTGTATGTTGTCAGATGGTCGTGTGATGGTCAAAAAAATCTATGAACTTCATATGGTTTTCTAGGTTGTATTAAATTATAGTCACACATTGCTATATAATCATTCAATTATAGTCACACATTGCTATATAATCACTAAAATATAGTCCACATTTTACAAATTTTGATTTGATTCATATAGAATAAAGCACTAACAAATTCCATAATTTACCATCCAAACATGATTTGGTACTGATACTTCACTGAGATTCCATGAGCCAATCCAATGAGCATCTAAACAAGTGAATTCGTATACATGTCCATCATAGTGTCTTCATTGAATTGTAATTGAAACCAATTCAATACATAGGCCTCCAATAAATACATCCAAACATAGCGTAAGCTTAACTGATTGTGGAATCTCTAAAGGCGAAAGTTAAATTCCGAATGGTTTGAGTTTTGTGACAGATCCGAACGACTTTTTAGTTGTATGATCGCGATCTAGTGACCAGGACCGGCAGTTAGCGTTTTAAAAAGGAAAAGTTGCCGTTTGAGACGTCACGGCCGCGCGAGATTTGCGTTCGGCAACAGAAGGTTTGGTACTGATACTTCAGTGAGATTCCATGAGCCCATCCAATGAGCATCTAAACAAGTGAATTTGTATACATGTCCATCATAGTGTCTTCACTGAATTATAATTGAAACCAGTTCAATACGTAAGCCTTCAATAAATATATCCAAACATAGCGTAAGCTTAACTGACTGTGGAATCTCTAAAGGCGAAAGTTAAATTTCCAATGGTTTGAGTTTTGTGACATATCCGAACGACTTTTTAGTTGTATGATCGCGATCCAGTGACTAGGACCGACAGTTAGCGTTTTAAAAAGGAAAAGTTGCCGTTTGAGACGTCACGGCCACGCGAGATTTGCGTTCGGCAACAGAAGGTGGGCATTGATTATGGGTTTCCGTTTTCCACCAACTTTGATATGGTGAGCCGCATTGTAAATCCAAAAATAAATTATCATTAACAGGTATCGAACTCAGCTCTCCTATAAAAGGCCTTAGCAATACAACGATCTCATCCAAACGCTTTTGTTGTCTAATATAAAGAAATCAACACTTTTGAACCCTCTTTTTTCAACTACCAGCTCATGTATCCAACATTTTTTGCATCTGATGCATGTGCCACACTAGCTAATCACCGTTAGATGAAGTCCTTACGTGAATAACAGACTTGAGATTATACAATCATATGCACACATAAGACATCGTATGCAAAGGTATTTTGTTTCTTGATTGTATATATATGGATATTTCTAGGGTTGTATTTTCACGGGTTTCTTTGGTGCATCGTCAAATATTATACTTCATGTGATGGAGGTAGGCCAATGCCTTTTCAAAAAGGTTTTTGGAACATAACATTGATATAGCGTGATAATTACGCATTGTAGACCTGATAACCTTCGTAAAAATACCGTGGTATGTCCGATCCAAAGATTTTTTTTTTAAAATACCCCGATAACTTATATGTAAATAGCATGGTATTTTACGCACTGCAGACCTGGTAACTTATGTCCAAATACCATGGTAATTTTGGTCCGGAAAAAAGTTGTTAAAAACATAGCCGATAACTTCTGTGCAAATAGCATGATAATGTACTTACCGCAGACCTGATAATTTTTGTACAAATACCATGATAGCGTGGATCCGGAGAAAAAAGTTGTTAAAACCATATCGGCTAGTATAGCCTATCCATTAGCCACTTCATCTCCCATATTGTTTTGGCCATGTGCGGTGGTGCATGCCAAAAAAAGACCTTGTTTTCTTAGAGAAAAACATATCGTGGTTTTGGAGGAGATACTTGTACTTTGATCGGGAAAAAGAATTATTTGAAAAATGCGAATCAACCTGTGGTTGAGATGGTTAGGTGGACAGTGGTATCCCCAACCCACCAGGGTTCAAATCCTGGTGCTCGCATTATTCCTGGATTTATTTCAGGATTTCCGGCGATGCGCTTTCAGTGGGAGGAGACGTTCCCGTCGACGACGAGGCGCCTATGGTGGCTTCGTAAATCTCAAGATAATATGTCGGCTCAGTCTCTCGGAGGTGCTCATAGGGGTAGGGTGTACGTGTGTGCGTTCATAGGGGTGAGTGTGTGCGCGTATATATGAGCGCTTGTGTCTGTACTGATGCTCAAAAAAAAGAATTATTTGAAAAATGACTCAGGTATCTTCCGTGTAAATAACACTATAATCTACGCACCATGGGCCTATAACAAACAGCTGTGATAACTTTTGATCAGAGGGAAAAGTGTTGAGACATACCTCGATAATTACTATGTAAATAGCATGGTACTTACGCACCGCAAACCTGAAAACTCACATACAAGCTCCATGACAAAAAAATTTGCCCGGGGAAACATGTTGAACAATATAGCCCAGTAACTTATATATAAATATTATGGTAATGTACACACAACAAAGCTGATAACTCCCCGGAAAAAAGAGCTGATAACTCATGCACAAACACTACAGTAACGTTTTGACTCGGGGAAAAAGTTATTGAAAAACAAACACCGATAACTCTTTGTAAATAGGATGGCAAATGCGCACAACGGAGCCGATAACTCACGTACAAACACCGCAGTAACTTTTTTGATGCCAGGGAAAAAGTTGTTGAAAACCATACCTCGGTAACTTCTGTACAAATAGCATGGTAATATACGCAGAACGGTGCTAATAACTACGTACAAATACCGCGATAATATTCAATCGCTTACTTCGTAATTTACGAACAAACACCCGTGATAACTTTGACCCGGAAAAATGAAGTTGTTCAAAACATAACCTCGGTAATTTTGATCCGGAGAAATGAAGTTGTTAAAATACATATGTCTGATAACTTCTTCATAAATAGCATTGTATTTTTATGCACCACAGACCTAGGTGGCCGACGGGGTGGTCTGGCCGTCCGGCACACGCCTAAACGGGTCTGGCCTCACACAAACGCAAACCGCAAAGTTTTATTTATAAGCAGGCCCTTCTGAGCTTGCACGTGGACCTCACCTGGTGGCACTGCTACTGCTGCCTCCTGCACTTGGGGACAAGGCGCAGCGGAGCCAGCGGCGGCGTGATCAGTCCCGGCGCCTCGTTCATGTCTAGACGTGCCTCGGCGGGGATTTCCCAGTCGAAGTGGCGCACAAGGCTGCAGAGCGCGATCTCCAGCACCGGCATCGCGAAGCTGATGCCGGGGCAGAGCCGCCGGCCGGCGCCGAACGGGAGGAGCTGGTAGTCGTTCCCCCGCAGGTCCACGCCCTGCGCGCTGCCGCCGCCCAGGAATCGCTCCGGCCAGAACTCCTCCGCCGTTGCTCCCCACGCCGCCGGGTCCCTCCCGATCGCCCACGCGTTGACGAAGAGCGCAGTCTCAGCTGGGATCTCGTAGCCCTGCACGACCGCCGCGGTCGTCGACTGGTGCGGGATGAGGAGCGGTGCCGCCGGGTGGAGCCGGAGCACCTCCTTCAGCACCGCCCTGAGGTACTCCATCCTGCTCAGGTCGTCTTCCTCGATGGTCGGTTTGCCTTCGGTGACTCGATCTATCTCGTCCTGCAGCTTGGCTATTGCCCGCGGGTTCCCGACGAGCTCCGCCATGGCCCATTCCAACGTGACCGATGCTGTGTCTGTCCCGCCGGCTATCATGTCCTGCATACACGCAAGAGCAGAGCACCAAAGAAAGGATGTTAAAATTTGCTGAGAGATTAAAACCAAACGGATTCTGTGATCGCTCGACGACCACCTTGATGAGGCTTTTGATGCGATCGTTGGTGAGCTCGAGTCCGGCGGCGCCTTCTTCCCTAAGCCGCAGCAGGACGTCGAGGAAGCTCTCCTCCCCTGCGCCGTTGTCTGGCTTCTTCTCAAGGTGCTCTGCGATTATCTCTGATAGGAACTTGTCCCACTGTTCGAGCTCGGCGTCGAGCCTCTTCTCGAGACCCGTCGCCCACCTAACCACCTTCGCCGCCGCGTCGGGGAGCACGTCATCCGCCTGGAGCCCCGACATGATCGCTGCGGAGTTACCCAAAAGCTTTTTTAGCTTCTCGGCCGTGGCACCTGCGGCGCCGGTGGTCGCGCGGGTGACCACCGCGTTGCTGTAGGCGGACAGGAGCTCCCTCAGCTCCACAATCTCACCCGCCTCCGCGGCGCGGCGCACCCCGGCGACGAGGGCGGCCGCCTCGGCGGCCCGCACGGGGGCGAACGAGTCGGCACGGCGCGGGGAGAGGAGGTGGACGACGGCCATCTTCTTGCTGCGGCGCCAGGCGTCGCCGTAGGGTGCGAAGGAGACGTTGGTGGAGCCGTACGTCAGCTTGTCGGCCGGCGCGCTGGGCACGCGGGAGGCGAAGGCGAGGTCGTGGTTCTTGTACAGGCCCGCCGCCGCGGCCGCCGTGGAAACCACCAGCGTCCGCCTGCGCCCGAGCTGCAACAGCAGGAGGCCGCCATCGGTGCCGTACCGAGCGTGCAGCTCGCGCAAGGAGCGGTGCGGGTGGCGGCCAAGGAGGTGGAGGTGGCCGAGCAGCGGACGCGACGGCGGCGAGGGCGGGAGCTTGCCACTTCTGCTGCCTCGAGCCTTCCAAACGACGTAGCAGAAGGTCAAGAGCACCGCGACGAGGACGGCGTACGGAGACATCCTCCTTCCGCCGGAAATGTGTTGTCCGATTCAACGGAAAAATGTGTTGCCTGGAACTGGAAACATATCGTGCGGCGTTGTGTGCGGGTATGCGGCGTTGTGAGGTTGAACAGCAGCCACGGCAGTGTTCTTGTCCAGCACTCCATTTTTGTCCATGTGATGTGATCGTGCCAAAAAATTCGTGGGTGGTTGCCATGATTGAGATGTCTTTGGGTGGTTGCCTTGTACAGTAGATTTTGGGTGATTGCCATCCTTGATACTCCCTCGTGGTTTATTGGTCCTTTCATATTTGATGGTTTATTAGTCCCTTCATATTTGATGTTAAATTTTGATCATAAATTTCTCTATCCTTATAAAAAATTGAGTTGGTGATGATGGTCTGTATGCCATCCTGCAATATAGTCCGTCCAATCTATATCTGACCGATAGAAAACATACTATGGCAATTTTACAAAAAGATACCCGCACATCTCTTCACATTTGCATATAAGGTCGTTACTTGTTCATCCTTATCTCCCACAACCTCATTGTTGAGCAATTAAAAATGAAAGCCTCTGGAACAATCTGACATGGTGGTTGCTGCCGGCATCGTCTATCCCCATGCCTCCGCTCGGTCCGACCACCTACCACCATCACACCCCACTCCTCCTCACCTTATCTATCCTCGTTATCGTCTCCCCCACTTCGCTCAGTCTGAGCTGTTAGGACACGGATGGCGCCATCGACGTGCTTGCGTAGGTCAATGTCGGAGAGGATTTGCATCAGCAGTGTACGTGCTGAGTTATGTAAACTTGTAGATGTCGTTAGTTTTTACACATGAGATTAGTCCCGTGTGGGTCAATTACAGCATATTTTTGTAAAATAATGCATCTTGGTGTTCCATGCCATGCACGGGTATCTTGCTAGTAACTAACAAAATGTCAATTCATGTCACACAAAATTTAGGATTTACTAGGATTTAGGTGTTAGTTCATAGGAGTTTGATAATTCAATTAGGATTTAGGAGTCGGACTCATCTACACCTGATGAACAGTAACATCAAAATAAATACTCCCTCTGATCTGAATTAATTCTCGCAGCTTCTATACAACATTGTATAGTGGTTGTATAGAGATCGTGTCAATTAATTTGGATTGAAGAGAGTAGTAATAAACAAATTCAAAAACCTGAAACTTTTTACATGCAAAATGCATGAATGCACTAGTTGCGCACAAAAATTTGTGAGCAAAACGATATCCGAAGTGCTCGCGCCAAAAAGGACAAAATCAGCTACGAATAGTGTGTTTGTTCAAACTTTCTCACATGTCTGAATTTTTTCCACGAGCTCCTCGAATGTCCAAACTCCACCAAATTTGGCATGGAAATCACGTACTCGACAATCTTGCTGTTGGGAATCGTAGCATAATTTTAAAATTTTCCTACGCTCACCAAGATGCATCTATGGAGTATACTAGCAACGAGGGGAAAGGAGTGCATCTACATACCCTTGTAGATCGCGAGCGGAAGCGTTCCAATGAACGTGGATGACGGAGTCGTACTCGCCGTGATCCAAATCACCGATGACCGAGTGCCGAACGGATGGCACCTTCGCGTTCAACACACGTACGGTGCAGCGACGTCTCCTCCTTCTTGATCCAGCAAGGGGGAAGGAGAGGTTGATGGAGATCCAGCAGCACGACGGCGTGGTGGTGGATGTAGCGGGATGCCGGCAGGGCTTCGCCGAGCTTTTACGAGAGAGAGAGGTGTAGCAGGGGAGGAGGGAGGCGCCCAAGGCTGTTGTGTTGCTGCCCTCCCTCCCCCCCTTTATATAGGCCCCCTGGGAGGGGGGGCGCCGGCCAAAACCCCATCTAGGGGGGGGGCGGCGGCCAAGGGGGTGCCTTGCCCCCCAAGGCAAGTGGGAAGCCCCCCACCCTAGGGTTTCTAACCCTAGGCGCATGGGGGGAGGCCCATGGGGGGGCGCCCAGCCCACTAGGGGTTGGTTCCCTTCCCACTTCAGCCCACGTGGCCCTCCGGGATAGGTGGCCCCACCCGGTGGACCCCCGGGACCCTTCCGGTGGTCCCGGTACAATACCGGTAACCCCGAAACTTGACTTCCTATATATAATTCTTCACCTCCGGACCATTCCGGAACTCCTCGTGACGTCCGGGATCTCATCCGGGACTCCGAACAACTTTCGGGTTTCCGCATACACATATCTCTACAACCCTAGCGTCACCGAACCTTAAGTGTGTAGACCCTACGGGTTCGGGAGACATGCAGTCATGACCGAGACGCCTCTCCGGTCAATAACCAACAGCGGGATCTGGATACCCATGTTGGTTCCCACATGTTCCACGATGATCTCATCGGATGAACCATGATGTCGAGGATTCAATCAATCCCGTATACAATTCCCTTTGTCAATCGGTATGTTACTTGCCCGAGATTCGATCGTCGGTATCCCAATACCTTGTTCAATCTCGTTACTGGCAAGTCTCTTTACTCGTACCGCAATGCATGATCCCGTGACTAACGCCTTAGTCACATTGAGCTCATTATGATGATGCATTACCGAGTGGACCCAGAGATACCTCTCCGTCACACGGAGTGACAAATCCCAGTCTCGATCCGTGCCAACCCAACAGACACTTTCGCAGATACCCGTAGTGCACCTTTATAGTCACCCAGTTACGTTGTGACGTTTGGCACACCCAAAGCACTCCGACGGTATCCGGGAGTTGCACGATCTCATGGTCTAAGGAAAAGATACTTGACATTGGAAAAGCTCTAGCAAACGAAACTACACGATCTTTTATGCTATGCTTAGGATTGGGTCTCGTCCATCACATCATTCTCCTAATGATGTGATCCCGTTATCAACGACATCCAATGTCCATAGTCAGGAAACCATGACTATCTGTTGATCAACGAGCTAGTCAACTAGAGGCTTACTAGGGACACGTTGTGGTCTATGTATTCACACACGTATTACGATTTCCGGACAATACAATTATAGCATGAACAATAGACAATTATCATGAACAAAGAAATATAATAATAACCATTTATTATTGCCTCTAGGGCATATTTCCAACAGTCTCCCACTTGCACTAGAGTCAATAATCTAGTTACATTGTGATGAATCGAACACCCATTGCGTCCTGGTGTTGATCATGTTTTGCTCTAGGGAGAGGTTTAGTCAACGGATCTGCTACATTCAGGTCCGTATGTACTTTACAAATATCTATGTCTCCATTTTGAACACTTTCACGAATGGAGTTGAAGCGACGCTTGATATGCCTGGTCTTCCTGTGAAATCTGGGCTCCTTCGCAAGGGCAATAGCTCCAGTGTTGTCATAGAAGAGAGTCATCGGGCCCGACGCATTGGGAATCACCCCTAGGTCGGTAATGAACTCCTTCATCCAAACTGCTTCCTGTGCTGCCTCCGAGGCTGCCATGTACTCCGCTTCACATGTAGATCCCGCCACGACGCTTTGCTTGCAACTGCACCAGCTTACTGCTCCTCCATTCAAAATATACACGTATCTAGTCTGTGACTTCGAGTCATCCAGATCTGTGTCAAAGCTAGCGTCGACGTAACCCTTTACGACGAGCTCTTCGTCACTTCCATAAACGAGAAACATATCCTTAGTCCTTTTCAGGTACTTCAGGATATTCTTGACCGCTGTCCAGTGTTCCATGCCGGGATTACTTTGGTACCTTCCTACCAAACTTACGGCAAGGTTTACATCAGGTCTGGTACACAGCATGGCATACATAATAGACCCTATGGCCGAGGCATAGGGGATGACACTCATCTTTTCTATATCTTCTGCCGTGGTCGGGCATTGAGCCGTGCTCAATTGCACACCTTGCAATACAGGCAAGAACCCCTTCTTGGACTGATCCATATTGAACTTCTTCAATATCTTGTCAAGGTATGTACTCTGTGAAAGACCAATGAGGCGTCTTGATCTATCTCTATAGATCTTGATGCCTAATATATAAGCAGCTTCTCCAAGGTCCTTCATTGAAAAACACTTATTCAAATAGGCCTTTATACTTTCCAAGAATTCTATATCATTTCCCATCAATAGTATGTCATCCACATATAATAAGAGAAATGCTACAGAGCTCCCACTCACTTTCTTGTAAACACAGGCTTCTCCATAAGTCTGTGTAAACCCAAACGCTTTGATCATCTCATCAAAGCGAATGTTCCAACTCCGAGATGCTTGCACCAGCCCATAGATTTAGCGCTAGAGCTTGCATACTTTGTTAGCATTCTTAGGATCGACAAAACCTTCCGGCTGCATCATATACAACTCTTCCTTAAGGAAGCCATTAAGGAATGCCGTTTTGACGTCCATCTGCCATATCTCATAATCATAGTATGCGGCAATTGCTAACATGATTCGGACTGACTTCAGCTTCGCTACGGGTGAGAAAGTCTCATCGTAGTCAACCCCTTGAACTTGTCGATAACCCTTAGCGACAAGTCGAGCCTTATAGATGGTCACATTACCATCCGCGTCTGTCTTCTTCTTAAAGATCCACTTGTTTTCTATGGCTCGCCGATCATCGGGCAAGTCAGTCAAAGTCCATACTTCATTTTCATACATGGATCCTATCTCGGATTTCATGGCTTCTAGCCATTTGTCGGCATCCGGGCCCGCCATCGCTTCTTCATAGTTCGAAGGTTCACCGTTGTCTAACAACATGATTTCCAGGACAGGGTTGCCGTACCACTCTGGTGCAGAACGTGTCCTTGTGGACCTACGAAGTTCAGTAGTAACTTGATCCGAAGCTTCATGATCATCATCGTTAACTTCCTCCCAAGTCGGTGTAGGCACCACAGGAACATCTTCCCGCGCTGCGCTACTTTCCGGTTCGGAAGGGGTGACTATCACCTCATCAAGTTCCACTTTCCTCCCACTCAATTCTTTCGAGAGAAACTCCTTCTCCAGAAAGGACCCGTTCTTGGCAACGAAGATCTTGCCTTCGGATCTGAGGTAGAAGGTATACCCAATAGTTTCCTTAGGGTATCCTATGAAGACGCATTTTTCCGACTTGGGTTCGAGCTTTTCAGGTTGAAGTTTATTGACATAAGCATCGCATCCCCAAACTTTCAGAAACGACAGCTTAGGTTTCTTCCCAAACCATAATTCATACGGTGTCGTCTCAACGGATTTCGACGGAGCACTATTTAAAGTGAATGCGGCAGTCTCTAAAGCATAGCCCCAAAATGAGAGTGGTAAATCGGTAAGAGACATCATAGATCGCACCATATCCAATAGAGTGCGATTACAACGTTCGGACACACCGTTTCTCTGAGGTGTTCCAGGCGGCGTGAGTTGTGAAACTATTCCACATTTCCTTAAGTGTGCACCAAACTCGTGACTTAAATATTCTCCACCACGATCTGATCGTAAGAATTTTATTTTCCTGTCACGTTGATTCTCAACCTCACTCTGAAATTCCTTGAACCTTTCAAAGGTTTCAGACTTGTGTTTCATTAGGTAGACATACCCATATCTACTTAAGTCATCAGTGAGAGTGAGAACATAACGATATCCTCCCCGAGCCTCAACACTCATTGGACCGCACACATCGGTATGTATGATTTCCAATAAGTTGGTTGCTCGCTCCATTGTTCCGGAGAACGGAGTCTTGGTCATCTTACCCATGAGGCATGGTTCGCACGTGTCAAATGATTCGTAATCAAGAGACTCCAAAAGTCCATCTGCATGGAGCTTCTTCATGCGCTTGACACCAATGTGACCAAGGCGGCAGTGCCACAAGTATGTGGGACTATCGTTATCAACTTTACATCTTTTGGTATTCACACTATGAATATGTGTAACATCACGTTCGAGATTCATCAAGAATAAACCATTGACCAGCGGGGCATGACCATAAAACATATCTCTCAAATAAATAGAACAACCATTATTCTCGGATTTAAATGAGTAGCCATCTCGAATTAAACGAGATCCAGATACAATGTTCATGCTCAAAGCTGGCACTAAATAACAATTATTAAGGTTTAAAACTAATCCCGTAGGTAGATGCAGAGGTAGCGTGCCGACGGCGATCACATCGACCTTGGAACCATTCCCGACGCGCATCGTCACCTCGTCCTTCGCCAGTCTCCGTTTATTCCGTAGTTCCTGTTTTGAGTTACAAATATGAGCAACCGCACCGGTATCAAATACCCAAGAGCTACTACGAGTACTGGTAAGGTACACATCAGTTACATGTATATCACATATACCTTTGGTGTTGCCGGCCTTCTTGTCCGCTAAGTATTTGGGGCAGTTCCGCTTCCAGTGACCATTTCCCTTGCAATAAAAGCACTCAGTCTCGGGCTTGGGTCCATTCCTTGGCTTCTTCCCAGTAACCGGCTTACCGGGCGCGGCAACTCCCTTGCCGTCGTTCTTGAAGTTCTTCTTACCCTTGCCCTTCTTGAACTTAGTGGTTTTATTCACCATCAACACTTGATGTTCTTTTCTGATCTCCACCTCCGCTGATTTCAGCATTGAATATATCTCAGGAATGGTCTTTTCCATCCCCTGCATATTGAAGTTCATCACAAAGCTCTTGTAGCTTGGTGGAAGCGACTGGAGGATTCTGTCAATGACTGCGTCATCCGGGAGATTAACTCCCAGCTGAGTCAAGCGGTTGTGCAACCCAGACATTCTGAGTATATGCTCACTTACAGAACTATTTTCCTCCATTTTACAGCTGAAGAACTTGTCGGAGACTTCATATCTCTCGACCCGGGCATGAGCTTGGAAAACCAATTTCAGCTACTCGAACATCTCATATGCTCCATGTTTCTAAAAACGCTTTTGGAGACCCGGTTCTAAGCTGTAAAGCATGCCGCACTGAACGAGGGAGTAATCATCAGCACGCTGCTGCCAAGCGTTCATAACGTCTTGGTTCTCTGGGATTGGTGCATCACCTAGCGGTGCTTCTAAGACATAATCTTTCTTGGCTACTATGAGGATGATCCTCAGGTTCCGGACCCAGTCCGTATAGTTGCTGCCATCATCTTTCAGATTGGTTTTCTCTAGGAACGCGTTGAAATTGAGGACAACGTTGGCCATTTGATCTACAAGACATAGTGTAAAGATTTTAGACTAAGTTCATGATAATTAAGTTCATATAATCAAATTATTTAATGAACTCCCACTCAGATAGACATCCCTCTAGTCATCTAAGTGAAACATGATCCGAGTTAACTAGGCCGTGTCCGATCATCACGTGAGACGGACTAGTCAAGATCGGTGAACATCTCCATGTTGATCGTATCTTCTATACGACTCATGCTCGACCTTTCGGTCCTCCGTGTTCCGAGGCCATGTCTGTACATGCTAGGCTCGTCAAGTCAACCTAAGTGTATTGCGTGTGTTTCGAGGCCATGTCTGTACATGCTAGGCTCGTCAACACCCGTTGTATTCGAACGTTAGAATCTATCACACCCGATCATCACGTGGTGCTTCGAAACAACGAACCTTCGCAACGGTGCACAGTTAGGGTGAACACTTTCTTGAAATTATCATAAGGGATCATCTTACTTACTACCGTCGTTCTAAGCAAATAAGATGCAAAAACATGATAAACATCACATGCAATCAAATAGTGACATGATATGGCCAATATCATCATGCTCCTTTGATCTCCATCTTCGGGGCACCATGATCATCTTCGTCACCGGCATGACACCATGATCTCCATCATCATGATCTCCATCATTGTGTCTTCATGAAGTCGTCACGCCAACGATTACTTCTACTTCTATGGCTAACGCGTTTAGCAACAAAGTAAAGTAATTTACATGGCGTTATTCAATGACACGCAGGTCATACAAAATAATAAAGACAACTCCTATGGCTCCTGCCGGTTGTCATACTCATCGACATGCAAGTCGTGATTCCTATTACAAGAATATGATCAATCTCATACATCACATATATCATTCATCACATCTTCTGGCCATATCACATCACATAACACATGCTGCAAAAACAAGTTAGACGTCCTCTAATTGTTGTTGCAAGTTTTTACGTGGTTTGTAGGTTTCTAGCAAGAACGTTTCTTACCTACGTATGACCACAACGTGATTTGCCAATTTCTATTTACCCTTCATAAGGACCCTTTTCATCGAATCCGTTCCGACTAAAGTAGGAGAGACAGACACCCGCTAGCCACCTTATGCAACTAGTGCATGTAAGTCGGTGGAACCTGTCTCACGTAAGCGTACGTGTAAGGTCGGTCCGGGCCGCTTCATCCTACAATGCCGCCGAAACAAGAAACGACTAGTAGCGGCAAGAAGAATTGGCAACATCAACGCCCACAACTTCTTTGTGTTCTACTTGAGCATAGTAACTACGCATAGGCCTGGCTCATGATGCCACTGTTGGGAATCGTAGCATAATTTTAAAATTTTCCTACGCTCACCAAGATGCATCTATGGAGTATACTAGCAACGAGGGGAAAGGAGTGCATCTACATACCCTTGTAGATCGCGAGCGGAAGCGTTCCAATGAACGTGGATGACAGAGTCGTACTCGCCGTGATCCAAATCACCGATGACCGAGTGCCGAACGGATGGCACCTTCGCGTTCAACACACGTACGGTGCAGCGACGTCTCCTCCTTCTTGATCCAGCAAGGGGGAAGGAGAGGTTGATGGAGATCCAGCAGCACGACGGCGTGGTGGTGGATGTAGCGGGATGCCGGCAGGGCTTCGCCGAGCTTTTACGAGAGAGAGAGGTGTAGCAGGGGAGGAGGGAGGCGCCCAAGGCTGTTGTGTTGCTGCCCTCCCTCCCCCCCTTTATATAGGCCCCCTGGGAGGGGGGGCGCCGGCCAAAACCCCATCTAGGGGGGAGGGCGGCGGCCAAGGGGGTGCCTTGCCCCCCAAGGCAAGTGGGAAGCCCCCCCACCCTAGGGTTTCTAACCCTAGGCGCATGGGGGGAGGCCCATGGGGGGGCGCCCAGCCCACTAGGGGCACGTGGCCCTCCGGGATAGGTGGCCCCATCCGGTGGACCCCCGGGACCCTTCCGGTGGTCCTGGTACAATACCGGTAACCCCGAAACTTTCCCGGTGGCCGAAACTTGACTTCCTATATATAATTCTTCACCTCCGGACCATTCCGGAACTCCTCGTGACGTCCGGGATCTCATCCGGGACTCCGAACAACTTTCGGGTTTCCGCATACACATATCTCTACAACCCTAGCGCCACCGAACCTTAAGTGTGTAGACCCTACGGGTTCGGGAGACATGCAGTCATGACCGAGACGCCTCTCCGGTCAATAACGAACAGCGGGATCTGGATACCCATGTTGGTTCCCACATGTTCCACGATGATCTCATCGGATGAACCACGATGTCGAGGATTCAATCAATCCCGTATACAATTTCCTTTGTCAATCGGTATGTTACTTGCCCGAGATTCGATCGTCGGTATCCCAATACCTTGTTCAGTCTCGTTACTGGCAAGTCTCTTTACTCGTACCGCAATGCATGATCCCATGACTAACGCCTTAGTCACATTGAGCTCATTATGATGATGCATTAGCGAGTGGGCCCAGAGATACCTCTCCGTCACACGGAGTGACAAATCCCAGTCTCGATCCGTGCCAACCCAACAGACACTTTCGGAGATACCCGTAGTGCACCTTTATAGTCACCCAGTTACGTTGTGACGTTTGGCACACCCAAAGCACTCCTACGGTATCCGGGAGTTGCACGATCTCATGGTCTAAGGAAAAGATACTTGACATTGGAAAAGCTCTAGCAAACGAAACTACACGATCTTTTATGCTATGCTTAGGATTGGGTCTCGTCCATCACATCATTCTCCAAATGATGTGATCCCGTTATCAACGACATCCAATGTCCATAGTCAGGAAACCATGACTATCTGTTGATCAACGAGCTAGTCAACTAGAGGCTTACTAGGGACACGTTGTGGTCTATGTATTCACACACGTATTACGATTTCCGGACAATACAATTATAGCATGAACAATAGACAATTATCATCAACAAAGAAATATAATAATAACCATTTATTATTGCCTCTAGGGCATATTTCCAACACTTGCGCCACAAAATAAATCAGAATTTTCTGATATTTTAGATGATCGCTAGTACTCCCTACCGCTATTCACACGGGTTTTACACCCAACCGGAGACACTTTCAGGAACCGTGTGCTCAAGTGGGTTGGCGATGGGTCAGTCAATTGCTGACGGTAACAAAATCGTCTGCGATAACGATAGTTGAGCAAAATATTTGTGATTATGTGGGCATTCACACACAATTCTCTCTGAATAATTGTGTGTGATGCCGTCAAAATATTGACATTTGCGACAGACAAACTGTCTCCGATGACCAAGTCATTACAAATGCTCATTTCTACTAAAATGTGTGCTTTTAATTGTCTATACCACACGCCTCATTTCAATAAATTGTTTATATAGTTGGTATGTATGGCACATAAGTTTTGATCACCGATCGTTTGCTGCCAGTAGATCTTCGCACACGCTTTTCCCTTTCAAAGCGTTTGCAAAGCGGTTAAACACTAAACACTGTTTGTTTCTACGAACCGTGTCCATTGGCATCAACGGCACATGAGGTTTTACTTTTAATTTAATACATTACCAATCATATAAAATAATAATTTAATAGATGTAATTCAAAGAATGAAACACAATTAATATCAGCAAACACAACGTGCATACACATATCCATTATTAATTGTTGCAGATCATCAGTACAAACGAAGAAAGATTGGGTCGTTGGCATACACATATCCATTATTAATTGTACATATATATATCGATCGATCACACAGCGAGAGTCAATCTTCATGATAGAGATACACATTCCAAGCGAAGAACGATTGGGTCGTTGGCAACCTTCAATAAGGGGAATGCGCATATTGTGCCCACCTCCATTTGCATGTCACAAACAATTTTAGTCCAGTTCTTATGGATAAGGGCTCGACCATCCTTCCCTCTTTTGATGTAGGCACCGGGCAGTTGGCCAGGGCAACGGGCAGCAGATGAAATTGCATATTTCACTGTTAGAGAGTAGTATGGGATGGTGTCACTAGTGAAAACTGCATGGCCTGGGCAACAAACGAAGTTGAACATCTCACTGGAAGGAGGCAGTTTGAGGGTGGAGGTACCATAGAGGAAAACTGCACGTCTGTGGTGTACAAGAAAAGTTGCACATCCCTGTCAGGTAGTTGCACATCGACGGCTACTCAGTTGTACAAAACGAGGATAAAATTGCACAAAAAAAGTTTGTCAAAATATATCCATGCAGGATCTAGTTTCGAAGAGCACATCGCGAGGATTTCAGCGGTGAAAGCGGATCTTAATTTTGATGTTTGGTTCAAAAGTTATGGGTTTTTTAAGAAACAAAAATTGAAAAGCAAACTAGATGGTCAACTTCCTTTTGTGTACAACGGACCACATACTTTCTTTTTTCACCGGCCGCTCCGAAGCTCTACCTGGCGCTTGAGCGCCCACTAGACGGGTCCATTATTGTAGTCCTGGTATTAGCCCATCTATCTAATTACAATGAGTAGGTTGCTCAGTACATCTTCTCTGGTGCGAGTCTCATCACTGCTCTCTCTCTTCCGCCCGATGCGGCAACGATCAAGAAGCTTTCCACTCATCACCATTGAACGACAGCCACAAACGCAAAAGAAACGGAAGCCATCACTACCTGGCCTTATTACCCTGCAGAATATATGATTGGGGCGGCTCTACTTGATGTCAAATCCCCATCTTCTTCACGACAATTACGAGGACGGGGTGTCGACCCGTTGGCTGGGCAGCTGGGGTAGTTGCCAGTGTTGAGAACACAGTATTTCAAAAAATTTACCTACGATCACGCAAGATCTATCTATGTGATGCATAGCAACGAGCAGGAGAGTGTGTCTACGTACCCTCGTAAACCGAAAGCGGAAGCGTTAAGCAACGCGGTTGATGTAGTCGAACGTCTTCGCGATCCAACCGATCAAGTACCGAACGCACGGCACCTCCGCGATCTGCACACGTTCAGCTCGGTGACGTCCCTCGAACTCTTAATCCAGCTAAGTGCCGAGGGAGATTTTCGTGAGCACGACGGCGTGATGACGGTGATGATGAAGTTACCGACGCAGGGCTTCGCCTAAGCACTACAACGATATGACCGAGGTGGAAATCTATGGAGAGGGGCACCGCACACGGCTAAACAATCAACTTGTGTGTCTATGGGGTGCCCCCTCCCCCGTATATAAAGGAGGGGAGGAGGGGGCCAGCCGGCCTCATGGTGCGCCCCAAGGGGGGGAATCCTACTCCTACTAGGAGTAGGTTCCCCCTTTTCCTAGTCCAACTAGGAGGGCGAAGGAAGGGAAGGGGGAGAGGAAGGAAAGGGGGCCCGGCCCCCCTCCGAATTAGGATTGGGCTTGGGGGGGGGGCACGCCCCACCTCTTGGCCGCCTCTCCTCTCTTCCACTAAAGCCCATGTAGGCCCATTAAGCCCTCGGGGGTTCCAGTAACCCCCCGGTGCTCCGGAAAATGCCCGAACTTATTTGAAACCTTTCCGTTGTCCAAACATAGCCTTCCAATATATCGATCTTTATGTCTCGACCATTTCGAGACTCCTCGTCATGTCCATGATCACATCTGGGACTCCGAACAACCTTCGGTACATCAAAACACATAAACTCATAATACCGATCGTTATCGAACGTTAAGCGTGCGGACCCTACGGGTTCGAGAACTATGTAGACATGACCGAGACTCATCTCCGGTCAATAACCAATAGCGGAACCTGGATGCTCATATTGGCTCCCACATATTGTACGAAGATCTTTATCGGTCAAACCGCATAACAACATACGTTGTTCCCTTTGTCATCGGTATGTTACTTGCCCGAGATTCGATCGTCGGTATCTCAATACCTAGTTCAATCTCGTTACCGACAAGTCTCTTTACTCGTTCCGTAATGCATCATCCCGCAACTAACTCATTAGTCACATTGCTTGCAAGGCTTATAGTGATGATCATTACCGAGAGGGCCCAGAGATACCTCTTCGATACACGGAGTGACAAATCCTAATCTTGATCTATGCCAACTCAACAAACACCATCGGAGACACCTGTAGAGCATCTTTATAATCACCCAGTTACGTTGTGACGTTTGATGGCACACTAAGTGTTCCACCGGTATTCGGGAGTTGCATAATCTCATAGTCAGAGGAACATGTATAAGTCATGAAGAAAGCAATAGAAATAAACTAAACGATCAAAAGTGTTAAGCTAACGGATGGGTCTTGTCCATCACATCATTCTAATGATGTGATCCCGTTCATCAAATGGCAACACATGTCTATGGCTAGGAAACTTAACCATCTTTGATTAACGAGCTAGTCAAGTAGAGGCATACTAGGGACACTCTGTTTGTCTATGTATTCACACATGTACTAAGTTTCCGGTTAATACTATTCTAGCATGAATAATAAACATTTATCACGATATAAGGAAATATAAATAACAACTTTATTATTGCCTCTAGGGCATATTTTCTTCAGTCTCCCACTTGCACTAGAGTCAATAATCTAGTTCACATCGCCGTGTGATTTAACACGAATAGTTCACATCGTCATGTGATTTAACAGTCTATAGTTCACATCGCCATGTGACCAATACCCAAAGGGTTTGCTAGAGTCAATAATCTAGTTCACATCGCCATGTGATTAACACCCAAAGAGTACTAAGGTGTGATCATGTTTTGCTTGTGAGAGAGGTTTAGTCAATGGGTCTGCCACATTCAGATCCATATGTATTTTGCAAATTTCTATGTCTACAATGCTCTGTATGGAGCTACTCTAGCTAAATGCTCCCACTTTCAATATGTATCCAGATCAAGACTCAGAGTCATCCAGATCGGTGTCAAAGCTTGCATCGACGTAACTCTTTACGACGAACTCTTTATCACCTCCATAACCGAGAAATATTTCCTTAGTCCTCTAAGGATAATTTTGACCAATGTCCAGTGATCTACTCCTAGATCACTATTGTACTCCCTTGCCAAACTCAGGGCAGGGTATACAATAGGTCTGGTACACAGCATGGCATACTTTATAGAACCTATGGCTGAGGCATAGGGAATGACTTTCATTCTCTCTCTATCTTCTGTCGTGGTCGGGCTTTGAGTCTTACTCAACTTCACACCTTGCAACACAGGCAAGAACTCCTTCTTTGACTGATCCATTTTGAACTCCTTCGAAATCTTATCAAGGTATGTGCTCATTGAAAAATCTTATCAAGCGTCTTGATCTATCTCTATAGATCTTGATGCTCAATGTAAGCAGCTTCACCGAGGTCTTTCTTTGAAAAACTCCTTTCAAACACTCCTTTATGCTTTCCAGAAAATTCTACATCATTTCTGATCAACAATATGTCATTCACATATACTTATCAGAAGAGCTGTAGTGCTCCCACTCACTTTCTTGTAAATACAGGCTTCACCGCAAGTCTGTATAAAACTATATGATTTGATCAACTCATCAAAGCGTATATTCCAACTCTGAGATGCTTGCACCAGTCCATAGATGGATCGCTGGAGCTTGCACACTTTGTTAGCACCTTTAGGATTGAGAAAAACTTCTGGTTGCATCATATACAACTCTTCTTTAATAAATTCATTAAGGAATGCAGTCTTGACATCCATTTGCCAGATGTCATAAAATGCGGCAATTGCTAACATGATTCGGATAGATTTTAAGCATTGATACGAGTGAGAAAATCTCATCGTAGTCAACATCTTGTACTTGTCGAAAACCCTTTTGCGACAATTCGAGCTTTGTATATAGTAACACTACTATCAGCGTCCGTCTTCCTCTTGAAGATCCATTTATTCTCAATTGCTTGCCGATCATCGGGCAAGTCAACCAAAGTCCACACTTTGTTCTCATACATGGATCCCATCTCAGATTTCATGGCCTCAAGCCATTTCGCAGAATCTGGGCTCATCATCGCTTCCTCATAGTTCGTAGGTTCGTCATGGTCGAGTAACATGACCTCCCGAACAGGATTACCGTACCACTCTGGTGCGGATCTTACTCTGGTTGACCTACGAGGTTCAGTAGTAACTTGATCTGAAGTTTTATGATCATCATCATTAGCTTCCTCATGAATTGGTGTAGGAATCACTGGAACTAATTTCTGTGATGAACTACTTTCCAATTCGGGAGCAGGTACAATTACCTCATCAAGTTCTACTTTCCTACCATACTTCTTTCGAGAGAAACTCCTTCTCTAGAAAGGATCCATTCTTAGCAAAAAAGATCTTGCCTTCAGATATGTGATAGAAGGTGTACCCAACAGTTTCTTTTGGGTATCCTATGAAGACGCACTTCTCCGATTTGGGTTCGAGTTTATCAGGCTGAAGCTTATTCACATAAGCATCGCAACCCCAAACTTTAAGAAACGACAGCTTAGGTTTCTTGCTAAACCACAGTTCATACGGTGTCGTCTCATCGGAATTATATGATGCCCTATTTAACGTGAATGCAGCTGTCTCTAATGCATAACCCCAAAACGATAGTGGTAAATCGGTAAGAGACATCATAGATCGCGCCGTATCTAATAAAGTACGGTTACGATGTTCGGACACACCATTACGCTGTGGTGTTCCAGGTGGCGTGAGTTGTGAAACTATTCCACATTGTTTTAAATGAAGGCCAAACTCGTAACTCAAATATTCGTCTCCGCGATCAGATCGCAGAAAACTTTATTTTTCTTGGTACGATGATTCTTCACTTCACTCTGAAATTCTTTGAACTTTTCAAATGTTTCAGACTTGTGTTTCATCAAGTAGATATACCCATATCTACTCAAATCATCTGTGAAGGTCAGAAAATAAAGATACCTGCCAAGAGCCTCAACACTTATCGGACCGTATACATCAGTATGTATTATATCCAATAAGTCAGTTGCTTGCTCCATTGTTCCAGAGAACGGAGTCTTAGTCATCTTGCCCATGAGGCATGGTTCGCAAGCATCAAGTGATTCATAATCAAGTGATTCCAAAAGCCCATCAACATGGAGTTTCTTCATGCGCTTTACACCAATATGGCCTAAACGGCAGTGCCACAAATAAGTTGCACTATCATTATTAACTTTGCATCTTTTGGCATCAATATTATGAATATGTGTATCACTATGATCGAGATTCAATAAACCATTTATATTGAGTGTATGACCATAGAAGGTTTTATTCATGTACATAGAACAACAATTATTCTTTGACTTCAATGAATAACCGCATTGCAATAAACATGATCCAATCATATTCATGCTCAACGCAAACACCAAATAACATTTATTTTAAGTTCAACACTAATCTCGAAAGTAAAGGGAGTGTGTGATGGTGATCTTATCAACCTTGGAATTACTTCCAACACACATCATCACCTCGCCCTTAACTAGTCTATGTTTATTTTGCAACTCCTGTTTCGAGTTACTACTCTTAGCAACTGAACCAGTATCAAATACCGAGGTATTGCTATAAACACTAGTAAAGTACACATCAATAGCATGTATATCCAATATACCTTTGTTCACTTTGCCATCCTTCTTATCCGCCAAGTATCTAGGGCAGTTCCACTTCCAGTGACCATTTCCTTTGCAGTAGAAGCACTCAGTTTCAGGCTTGGGTCTAGCTTTGAGCTTCTTCATGGGAGTGGCAACTTTCTTATCATTCCTTTTGAAGTTTCCCTTTCTTTGCCTTGCCCTTTATCTTGAAACTAGTGGTCTTGTAAACCATCTTTGATGCTTTTCCTTGATTTCTACCTTCACCGATTTCAGCATCGCGAAGAGCATGGGAATCGTTTTCGTTATCCCTTGCATATTATAGTTCATCACGAAGTTCTAGTAACTTGGTGATAGTGACTAGAGAACTCTGTCAATCACTATCTTATCTGGAAGATTAACTCCCACTTGATTCAAGTGATTGTAGTACTCAGACATTCTGAGCACATGCTCACTAGCTGAGCTATTCTCCTCCATCTTGTAGGCAAAATACTTGTCAGAGGTCTCATACCTCTCGACTCGGGCATGAGTCTGAAATACCAATTTCAGCTGTTGGAACATCTCATATGCTCCGTGGCATTCAAAACGTTTTTGAAGTCCCGGTTCTAAGCCGTAAAGCATGACACACTAAACTATCAAGTAGTCATCATACCGAGCTTTGTCAAACGTTCATAACGTCTGCATTTGCTCCTGCAATAGGTCTGTCACCTAGCGGTGCATCAAGTACATAATTCTTCTGTGCAGCAATGAGGATAATCCTCAGATCACGGACCAAGTCCGCATCATTGCTACTATCATCTTTCAACTTATTTTTCTGTAGGAACATATCAAAAATAAACGGGGAGCTACATCGCGAGTTATTGATCTACAACATAGTTATGCAAATACTATCAGGACTAAGTTCATGATAAAGTAAAGTTCAATTAATCATATTACTTAAGAACTCCCACTTAGATAGACATCCCTCTAGTCATCTAAATGATCACGTGATCCATATCAACTAAACCATGTCCGATCATCACGTGAGATGGAGTAGTTTTGAATGGTGAACATCACTATGTTGATCATATCTACTATATGATTCACGTTCAACCTTTCGGTCTCAGTGTTCCGAGGCCATATCTACATATGCTAGGCTCGTCAAGTTTAACCTGAGTATTCTGCATGTGCAAAACTGGCTTGCACCCATTGTATGTGAACGTAGAGCTTATCACACCCGATCATCACGTGGTGTCTCGGCACGACGAACTGTCGCAACGGTGCATACTCAGGGAGAACACTTATACCTTGAAATTTAGTAAGAGATCATCTTATAATGCTACCGCCGAACTAAGCAAAATAAGATGCATAAAGGATAAACATCACATGCAATCAATATAAGTGATATGATATGGCCATCATCATCTTGTGCCTTGGATCTCCATCTCCAAAGCACCGTCATGATCACCATCGTCACCGGCTTGACACCTTGATCTCCATCGAAGCATCGTTGTCGTCTCGCCAACTATTGCTACTACGACTATCGCTACCGCTTAGTGATAAAGTAAAGCAATTACATGGCGATTGCATTGCATACAATAAAGCGACAACCATATGGCTCCTGCCAATTGCCGATAACTCTATTACAAAACATGATCATCTCATACAACAATTTATATCATCACGTCTTGACCATATCACATCACAACATGCCCTGCAAAAACAAGTTAGACGTCCTCTACTTTGTTGCTGCAAGTTTTACGTGGCTGCTACGGGCTTAGCAAGAACCGTTCTTACCTACGCATCAAAACCACAACGATTTTTCGTCAAATGTGTTGTTTTAACCTTCAACAAGGACTGGGCGTAGTCACACTCGATTCAACTAAAGTTGGAGAAACAGACACCCACTAGCCACCTGTGTGCGAAGCTCGTCGGTAGAACCAGTCTCGCGTAAGCGTACGCATAATGTCGGTCTGAGCCGCTTCATCCAACAATACCGCCGAATCAAAGTATGACAGGATGGTAAGCAGTATGACTATTATCTCCCACAACTCTTTGTGTTCTACTTGTGCATATAACATCTACGCATAGACCTGGCTCGGATGCCACTGTTGGGGAACGCAGTATTTCAAAAAAAAAATCTACGATCATGCAAGATCTATCTATGTGATGCATAGAAACGAGCGGGAGAGTGTGTCCACGCACCCTCGTAGACCGAAAGCGGAAGCATTAAGCAACGCGGTTGATGTAGTTGAACGTCTTCGCGATCCAACCGATCAAGTACCGAACGCACGACACCTCCGCGATCTGGACACGTTTAGCTTGGTGACGTCCCTCGAACTCTCTATCCAGGTGAGTGCCGAGGGAGAGTTTCGTCAACACGACTGCGTGATGGCGGTGATGATGAAGTTACCGACGCAGGGCTTCGCCTAAGCACTACAACGATATCACCGAGGTGCAAATCTGTGGAGGGGGCACCGCACACGGCTAAACAATCAACTTGTGTGTCTGTGGGTGCCCCCCTCCCCCATATATAAAGGAGGGGAGGAGGGGGGCGGCCGGCCTCATGGTGCGCCCCAAGGGGGGGAATCCTACTCCTACTAGGAGTAGTTTCCCCCCTTTCCTAGTCCAACTAGGATGGGGAAGGAAGGGAAGGGGGAGAGGAAGGAAAGAGGGGCCGGCCCCCCTCCCAATTCGGATTGGGCTTGGGGTGCGCGCCCCACCTCTTGGACGCCTCTCCTCTCTTCCACTAAAGCCCATGTAGGCCCATTAAGACCCCGGGGGGTTCCAGTAACCCCCCGGTACTCCAGAAAATGCCCGAACTTATCTGAAACCTTTCCGGTGTCCAAACATAGCCTTCCAATATATCGATCTTTATGTCTCGACCATTTCGAGACTCCTCGTCATGTCCGTGATCACATCTGGGAGTCCGAACAACCTTCGGTACATCAAAACACATAAACTCATAATACCGATCATCATCGAACGTTAAGCGTGCGGACCCTACGGGTTCGAGAACTATGTAGACATGACCGAGACTCATCTCCAGTCAATAACCAATAGTAGAACCTGGATGCTCGTATTGGCTCCCACATATTCTACGAAGATCTTTATCAGTCAAACCGCATAACAACATACGCTGTTCCCTTTGTCATCGGTATGTTACTTGCCCGAGATTCGATCGTTGGTATCTCAATACCTAGTTCAATCTCGTTACCGGCAAGTCTCTTTACTCGTTCCGTAATGCACCATCCCGCAACTAACTCATTAGTCACGTTGCTTGGAAGGCTTATAGTGATGATCATTACCGAGAGGGCCCAGAGATACCTCTTCGATACACGGAGTGACAAATCCTAATCTTGATCTATGCCTACTCAACAAACACCATCGGAGACACCTGTAGAGCATCTTTATAATCACCCAGTTACGTTGTGACGTTTGATAGCACACTAAGTGTTCCTCCGGTATTCGGGAGTTGCATAATCTCATAGTCAGAGGAACATGTATAAATCATGAAAAAAGCAATAGAAATAAACTAAACGATCAAAAGTGCTAAGCTAACGGATGGGTCTTGTCCATCACATCATTCTCTAATGATGTGATCCCATTCGTCAAATGACAACACTCGTCTATGGCTAGGAAACTTAACCATCTTTGATTAACGAGCTACTCAAGTAGAGGCATACTAGGGACACTCTATTTGTCTATGTACTCACACACGTACAAAGTTTTTGGTTAATACAATTCTAGCATGAATAATAAACATTTATCATGATATAAGGAAATATAAATAACAACTTTATTATTGCCTCTGGGGCATATTTCCTTCAGCCAGCCCACCCGAGTTCAAGCCCCGACTTTGACTCCACGGTGCTCGCAGAGTTTCTCCTATAAAAAATGCCAATGAGGGTTAGCCCTTGGGTTGGTCTCATTTTTTTCACGACAATTACTCCCCCACGGTTCCACCGATTGAACCCCTTCTCCCTCTTCACCTTCTCACCGATATCTCTCCCCGATTTAGTGAGTCGGCTTGACAGTTTAAGATGGTGCCTAGCAGGAGTAGGTCAGAAGGACTCCAGGCGACTGATTCTTTCTACTACCCGTGTTTGATCTATCATCCGCCTTCTCCATGTAGCGGGAAGGGGATTGAAGGGTGGGATTTAGTTGACGACACTAACAAAAATATACAGATTTGTTCATTTTCTTGGTAGCAGATCTCTGCTTGGGGGAAATCATGGATGGATAAAGATGCTCGTGAGAAACTGCCGGAAGGCAAATTACGAGCAGGACAACAATCCATACATGGCAAATGGTAAGGCACCAATTGAACAGGTGAATTTACCATATATATATATATATATATATATATATATATATATATATATATATATATATATATATATATATATACTGGTTTAATTGTCTTCTTCCGTCTAGAGTTACATCATTGAATATATAAGCATAAATGACAAAAAAATCACACTGCACTCCTCTATCCTTTACCTTGACATTCCTCTTGGCAAGGTAAATGTGTTCCCAAATTCATGACTTCTCTTAATTTCTAATAAATTCTTGATCCTTTTTACTTTATTGAGTCTCATGGTATTTTGATTATTGATCGAATTTCTATTTGATCTTAAACCACTATCCATCAGAGATTTGGAACGATCACTGCCAACGTTCAATATCAGTGCAGTTACTGATTTTGTTGGGAGAAGCTTTGATATGTAATTCTATTAACAATTCACATGTCATCTGTGCGGATTTCTAAAGTTTTTGTCCGATCATTGAATCTCTACCGACACACTACCAAGTGTCTTACGACTGCAATCTATGGTTATGTTCATCTTACATTTTACTATGGTCATCCCTCTTTTGTATCAGCTAGACATCTACCCTATATCTCCTAATAGTAACATACATGTGCTAAACATGGCGCATACAGTTTGCCAAACATGGTGCATTTTCTGGTAGGTTCAAGTGGTCTTTTTGGCCAGGAAAAATATTTTAAGATCTTTCACAAACAACCGGTTCCAATCTTGCTTACACTGATTACAATGTTCATATTTGTATTTTTAAAGTTTGCCAGATTTTTCCACATGACGTGTTGTACTTGTGCTTATTGACGAAATTGTTTATACTGTTGAAACTTTGTAATGGGACTTTGCTGAATTATTGCGTTACTGCAACTGTTACTTTGGTCTCCCAAGCTTCCTGTAATTTGCAGAACTGAAAAAGTATAGAATATATTTTAGTAGGATAGTCATATATCTTATACATTTTGCAAATGTGCTTTGCGTGACCGAAAATTCATTTTCTTTTTATCCCTTATATTTTCTCTAAGAATTCACCTCATGAATCTCTACAATATTACACACAAATATCCCGCAGCAACGCGCGGGGTATCATCTAGTTCTTGTAGAAGCCACGCAACTTTGGACCCGAATTGAGGATTGCACAAACATTCTTCACCTTTAAGCGGCTATTGACAAAAAAAAGTCTCACCCAAAAATTGAACTGTTAAATTAAAAATCTAATACTTGTGTTGGTTTCACCTTAAAGAATAAAAGGTAAAAATAACAGGAAATACAAATAAACAATAAAGTTTTCTAAAAAATGAATTAGTGCAATTGGTGTTAACCTTAAAAAACAAAGAAAATGATAACAAATAATGACAAAACTTGCACACAATTTACACAGAAATTGCGCTATTCTAAAATATGCAATAATATATGTATAATAAAGGAATTTTCACGAAAAAGAAAGTTCCCTAGGAAGGAAAAAATTAGTAGCATTGGTATTACCCTTAACGAAAAAAAACAAAATCAAAACTGATTTTTTTTCAAAATAATGAAGTTTTCTATGAAAGAATGAATTAGTAGCTTTGGCATTACCCTTCAATAAGAAAGAAGATGACACAAATAGTAAAACAACCTCAAAGTAGTGAAATTTTCTAAGAAAGAATGAATTAGTGACATTGGTATTACCATTTAAGAAGAAAATAACAACTCTAAATCAAAAAATTACAAAATTTGCACACGATAAACATAAAAGTTGTGTGTTCTAAAAATATGCAAGAACAATCATATGGAAGTATTTGCAAAAAATATATAGTTTCCTATGTACAGATGAATTAGTGACATTCGTATTACCTTTAAAGAGGAAAGAAATTGAAATAAACTGATACAAATCAAATTAATGAAGATTTCTAAAAAGTAATGATAAGTTTCATTGATACTACCCTTAAAGAAGAAATAAAAACTAAAGTAAATTAAAATAATGAAGTTTTCTAAGAAAGAATGAATTAGTAGGTTTAGTATTATGCTTCAAGAAAAAGGAAAATGAAATAAATACTAAAACAAACTCAAAATAATGCATTCTTCTAAGAAATAATGAATTTGGGGAATTTGCATTACAATTTAAGAAGAAAGAAATCAAATCAAATCTAAAACAAACAATGACAAAATTCCACAAGATATACATAAAAATTGTGTTTAAAAAAACATGCAATAATAATCATAAAAATGTATTTTTTTCGCAAATAAGAACTTTCCTTAGTACGAATGAATTGGTGACATTGTATTACCCTTAAAGAAGAACGGAAATAAAATTAAAACAAATACGAAATCAAAACAATAATTTTTCTTAAAGTAATGAATACGTGTCATTGATATTACCTTTAAAGAAGAAGAAAAAATAAAATAAAACTAAAATAAATCCAAATATTTAAGTTTTCTAAGAAAGAACGAATTAGTGGCTTTGGTATTACCCTTCAAGAAGAAAGAAGATGAAATAAATACCAAAAGAAAACCAAAATAATGAAATTTTCTAAAAAATTAAGAGTTAGTGGGCATTGATATTACCATTTAAGAAGAAAGAAAATGAGAGACAAATCTAAAACAAACGAATACAAATTTTGCACATGATATACATAAAAGTTGTGATTTAAAAATATATGCAAGAATAAACATATAAAAGTGGATTTGTTTACAGCAAAGAAGTTTCATAAGTACAAATGAATTAGTGGTACTGGTACTACCGTTAAGGGAAAATGAAATAAAAACTAAAACACAAGTAGTGAAGTTCTCTAATAAGGAATGAATTAGTTGGTATTAACCTTTGCGAAGAAACAGAATGAAAAAAAACTTGCGTACGAGTTTGCACTAAAATTGTGTTTTTTGTAATATGAAACAATAGTCATATAATAATGCAATTTTGACACATGTTGTATAGTTATTTTGTGCATACATTTACACTCACTGAACATCCTAAAATAGCCGCAAAAGGGAAAAAACTGAAAACCAACTAATAAAGAAAAACAAAAAACAAAAGCAAAAACGCATAATAGAAGAAAACAGAGAAATCAAGGGAGAAAAGGGAAGGCTGGGTCGCACATGTAATGGGTTCGGCCCATTAAGGAATCAACTAACCCAAATGTATGGTCAGTAAAAAAAATAGCCCCAAACAATACATAGACCAGCCCAGAAAAAAATATGAACATGAATCTAAAGCAGAATTCAACGGTCCAAAACGTGACTGACCCAAAAGTAATTTTCAGGCGACTTACGTATAGCTAAAGTGAAAAAAAATACTCCACACGAAAGTAAGGGATTAGCGTAAGGCCCTTTGATGGCACCAAACTGAAAATGTGGGGTTGCCTAAAAACAACATACGACGAAGAGTACAATCCTAGATGCAACCTATATATCTATACCTACTATTAAAGGGAGGTGATATTCTTGGTTTCGTCCCGCTTAGTTTGGTCCCGCTTTAATTAATTTCACGTACGCTATTTGGTTTCGTTACTTCATGTTGCAATGCACGGGCCTTTTTGCTAGTAGTTATATAAGTATAGAGCCAACCTGGCTGGAAAAATGGAGATGGCATATCAAGATGAGCGACAGGCCTGGCTCATGCATGTGTCTAGTTGAAAAATGCTGACGACCTCCTCCAAAAAATTTTTGAGGCTAACGGCCTCCTCCAATTACAGTAGTGCATCATGTAGCTTATAGTTTGTCGGAAAAAAATTCAAGCCTTCTTTGATGTTGCACAAAATACCACATATTGGGGTAATCCGTTGCAGCTAGGTCTAATCTAGTATTAGATACATTGATTTGATTTCTTACAGGTGGATCTCATTTGTAAGCACACATTTGACAAAGAAAACCGGCCATCAATCGACCATATTAGCGTGGGAATGTTAGTTGGCTCATTTTCTAAAATTTAACATTTTCAGTGAAAGGGAAAAAAATCAGAATGTACTCAATACTAATCTAGGAAAAAATTCAGCTGAATTGGACCAAATTTTTTTTAGTTAGCCTGCTGATGTGGCTGATTTTTTTGCCACCCATGCACTTACCAACGAGATCCACTTGCCAGAAATCATGTAAACCTACCTAAATACTAGATTATACTTAGCTGGAGCAAATTACACAAATATATGGTGTTTTGTGCAACAACCCCGTAAAAATAGGTGTTCTTTGTAAAATCAACAACAATAGTTGGTGGTTTGTGCAACTACCTCTTCTCGTTGCCAACAAATGCCATGCCCAGCTTTACCATTATCTCATTCATTGCCGGCCAAAAAGAAAGCCCCTCCATTCCTTGCAGAGATTGACTATTCGTCACCTGGGTGAAAAATAGTTATTCTTCACCCCCCTCCTCTATTTAACATCCATGCACTGTAATTTAATGTACGTTCCATAAATTTTGTCTTATTTCAGACGTAAAAAGAGAAGCGTAAGCAAATATGTAATCACCGTAAAAAATATTTTATGTTACGTAAAATTACAAATGTAAAAATATAGTGTAAAATGTACATAAAATACATTTCTTCTGGTCTTATGACCTATTTTTTCCTTATGTCAAATTTTACGCAGTGAATCAATATGAATGTAACTATTTGTATTTCAAATGTAATTTATTTATGAAATGATCGTAAGATTACCTCGGATGAAGAATAAATTATTCTGCATCCTGGGTGATGAATAGACTTTATATATATACTACTTTATCATTCTAAATATGTTTATATACTATATATATAAGATACTTCCAAGTGAGTTACATGAAAAAATGTAAGTTGCCCATGATTTTTATTATATTTATGAAATACATACATATTTGTATGCAAAAAAAGCATACTCAAAATATGATATATACTATATAAAAAGTAGTATATATACTGCCTAAATATTCTTATTTACTGCATACTACGAGCACATACTCTATAACTTGATAGATACTACATACAACATACAAAACTCAAGTGGTGGTAACTACCATTGCTTAGTTCTCTTTAAACCCAGTTTCTGGTGTAACAACCAAAAATCTTGTTAATAGTCGTTTTTTTCTAAAATGAGTTTATGTACGGAGGCTTGAAGTCATTGAAGAAGAGGACAATTCATGTTGAGCCCTATGTGCCGCATCGGCTTGAGGTTCATCGATATAATGTTGCCCCACTGACGGAGCTTAGTGTAGTGTCGGTAGGGGGGGCTGTGCCCCCTAGTCTTGCACAGCTCTATGAAGAAAATAATAATTAGAGGGCTTAGTTGTAAGGAAAATTACTATTTTGCACCCTCAAATGTTCACATTTTGTGTTTCGCCCCCTAGGAATTCTGGTGTAGCTCCGGCACTGCGCTGCCCCCCTTTGGTTGCGTGCTTGCGGCGCTATTCGGGGACACCTGTACAATCGTCTTATTCTTCTAATATAGTGACGAGCAAGATCTTCTTGTGGATTCGCAAAACAAGTGTGTGAGGCGCCATGACTGGTTCTCATAGAAAATCGCTGAGAAAGAGGAAGAACATGAGAGAGTTGGTAAAGAGAAGGGGGTGAGTTCAGAGAACTAAAAGAGATTAGACGTTTCTCTTCATTGAACGATGACAGAAATTGTACATCTCTGTTGGGGAACGCAGTAATTTCAAAAAAAAAATCCTACGCACACGCAAGATCTATCTAGCTGATGCATAGCAATGAGAGGGGAGAGTGATGTCCACGTACCCTCGTACATCGAAAGCAGAAGCATTATGACAACACAGTTGATGTACTCGTACGTCTTCACGATCCGGCCGATCCTAGCACCAAAAGTACGGCACCTCCGTGATCTGCACACGTTCAGCTCGGTGACGTCCCACGAACTCTAGATCTAGCTGAGGTCGAGGGAGAGTTTCGTCAGCACGATGGCGTGATGACGGTGATGATGAAGTTACCGACGCAGGGCTTCACCTAAGCACTACAAAGATATGACCGAGGTGGAAATCTATGGAGGGGGGCACCGCACACGGCTAAACAATCAACTTGTGTGTCTTGGGGTGCCCCCTGCCCGCGTATATAAAGGAGCAAGGGGGAGGCCGGCCGGCCCTCCTTGGCGCGCCCCCAAGAGGGGAATCCTACTATGGCTCCAAGTCCTAGTAGGTTTCCACCAAATGGGAGAGAGGGGGAAGCAAGGAGAGGGAGAGGGAGAAGGAAAGGGGGGCGCCGCCCCCTTCCTAGTCCAATTCGGACTCAAGGGGGAGGGGGCACGCGGCCTGCCCTGGCCGCCCCTCTCTCTCTCCACTAAGGCCCATCAAGGCCCATTAGTTCCCCCGGGGGTTCCGATAACCCTCCGGCACTCCGGTTTTATCCGAAACACTTCCGGTGTCCGAATATAGTCGTCCAATATATCAATCTTTATGTCTCGACCATTTCGAGACTCCTCGTCATGTCCGTGATCACATCCGGGACTCCGAACAACCTTCGGTACATCAAAACACATAAACTCATAATACCGATCGTCATCGAACATTAAGCGTACGGACCCTACGGGTTCGAGAACTATGTAGACATGACCGAGACTCACCTCCAGTCAATAACCAACAGCGGAACCTGGATGCTCATATTGGTTCCTACATATTCTACGAAGACCTTTATTGGTCAAACCGCATAACAACATACATTGTTCCCTTTGTCATCAGTATGTTACTTGCCCAAGATTCGATCGTCGGTATCTCAATACCTAGTTCAATCTCGTTACCGGCAAGTCTCTTCACTCGTTCCGTAATGCATCATCTCATAACTAACTCATTAGTCACATTTCTTGCAAGGCTTATAGTGATGTGCACTACCGAGAGGGCCAGAGTTACCTCTCCGACAATCGGAGTGACAAATCCTAATCTCGATCTATGCTAACTCAACAAACACCATCGGAGACACCTGTAGAGCATCTTTATAATCACCCAGTTACGTTGTGACGTTTGATAGAACACTAAGTGTTCCTCTGGTATTTGGGAGTTGCATAATCTCATAGTCATAGGAACATCTGTAAGTCATGAAGAAAGCAATAGCAACAAACTAAACGATCAAGTGCTAAGCTAACAGAATGGGTCAAGTCAATCACATCATTCTCTAATGATGTGATCCCGTTAATCAAATGACAACTCATGTCTATGGCTAGGAAACTTAACCATCTTTGATTCAACGAGCTAGTCAAGTAGAGGCTTACTAGCGACACTCTGTTTGTCTATGTATTCATACATGTACTAAGTTTCCGGTTAATACAATTCTAGCATGAATAATAAATATTTATCATGATATAAGGAAATATAAATAATAACGTTATTATTGCCTCTAGGGCATATTTCCTTCAGTCTCCCACTTGCACTAGAGTCAATAATCTAGATTACACAGTAATGATTCTAACACCCATGGAGTCTTGGTGCTGATCATGTTTTGCTCATGAGAGAGGCTTAGTCAACGGGTCTGCAACATTCAGATCCGTATGTATCTTGCAAATCTCTATGTCTCCCTCCTTGACTTGATCGCGGATGGAATTGAGGCGTCTCTTGATGTGCTTGGTTCTCTTGTGAAATCTGGATTCCTTTGCCAAGGCAATTGCACCAGTATTGTCGCAAAAGATTTTCAATGGACCCGATGCACTAGGTATGACACCTAGATCGGATATGAACTCCTTCATCCAGACTCCTTCATTTGCTGCTTCTGAAGCAGCTATGTACTCCGCTTCACACGTAGATCCCGCCACGACGCATTGCTTAGAATTGCACCAACATACAGCTCCACCGTTCAATATAAATACGTGTCCGGTTTGTGACTTAGAGTCATCCGGATCAGTGTCAAAGCTTCCATCGACGTAACCATTTACGATGAGCTCTTTGTCACCTCCATAAACGAGAAACATATCCTTAGTCCTTTTTAGGTATTTCAGGATGTTCTTGACTGCTGTCCAGTGATCCACTCCTGGATTACTTTGGTACCTCCCTGCTAAACTAATAGCAAAGCACACATCAGGTCTGGTACACAGCATTGCATACATGATAGAACCTATAGCTGAAGCATAGGGAATGACTTTCATTTTCTCTCTCTTCTGAAGTGGTCGGGCATTGAGTCTGACTCAACTTCACACCTTGTAACACAGGCAAGAACCCTTTCTTTGCTTGATCCATTTTGAACTTCTTCAAAACTTTGTCAAGGTATGTGCTTTGTGAAAGTCCAATTAAGCGTCTTGATCTATCTCTATAGATCTTGATGCCCAATATATAAGCAGCTTCACCGAGGTCTTTCATTCAAAAACTCTTATTCAAGTATCCTTTTATGCTACCTAGAAATTCTATATCATTTCCAATCAACAATATGTAATCCACATATAATATTAGAAATGCTACAGAGCTCCTACTCACTTGTAAATACAGGCTTCTCTAAAAGTCTGTATAAAACCATATTCTTTGGTCACACTATCAAAACGTTTATTCCAACTCCGAGATGTTTATACCAGTCCATAAATGGATCGCTGGAGCTTGGACACTTTGTTAGCATCCTTTGGATTGATAAAACCTTCGGGTTGCATCATATACAACTCTTCTTCCAGAAATCCATTCAGGAATGCAGTCTTTACATCCATTTTCCAAATTTCATAATCATAAAATGCAGCAATTGCTAACATGATTCGGACGGACTTAAGCATCGCTACGGGTGAGAAGGTCTCATCGTAGTCAACTCCTTGAACTTGTCGAAAACCTTTCGCAATAAGTCGAGCTTTGTAGACAGTAACATTACCATCAGCGTCAGTCTTCTTCTTCAAAATCCATTTATTCTCTATGGCTTGCCGATCAACGGGCAAGTCAACCAAAGTCCACACTTTGTTCTCATACATGGATCCCATCTCAGATTTCATGGCCTCAAGCCATTTCGCGGAATCTGGGCTCATCATCGCTTCCTCATAGTTCGTAGGTTCATCATGGTCAAGTAACATGACCTCCAGAACGGGATTACCGTACCACTCTGGTGCGGATCTTACTCTAGTTGACCTACGAGGTTCAGTAATAACTTGATATGAAGTTACATGATCATCATCATTAGCTTCCTCACTAATTGGTGTAGTAGTCACAGGAACTGATTTCTGTGATGAACTACTTTCCAATAAGGGAGCAGGTACAGTTACCTCATCAAGTTCTACTTTCCTCCCACTCACTTCTTTCGAGAGAAACTCCTTCTCTAGAAAGGATCCATTCTTAACAACAAATGTCTTGCCTTCGGATCTGTGATAGAAGGTGTACCCAATAGTCTCCTTTGGGTATCCTATGAAGACACATTTCTCCGATTTGGGTTCGAGCTTATCAGGCTGAAGCTTTTTCACATAAGCATCACAGGCCCAAACTTTAAGAAACGACAATTTGGGTTTCTTGCCAAACCACAGTTCATAAGGTGTCATCTCAACGGATTTAGATGGTTCCCTATTTAACGTGAATGCAGCCGTCTCTAAAGCATAACCACAAAACGATAGCGGTAAATCTCTAAGAGACATCATAGATCGCACCATATCTAATAAAGTGCGGTTACGACGTTCGGACACACCATTACTCTGTGGTGTTCCGGGTGGCGTGAGTTGCGAAACTCTTCCGTATTGTTTCAAATGAAGACCAAACTCGTAACTCAAATATTCTCCTCCACGATCAGATCGTAGAAACTTTATTTTCTTGTTACGATGATTTTCCACTTCACTCTGAAATTCTTTGAACTTTTCAAATGTTTCAAACTTATGTTTCATCAAGTAGATATACCCATATCTGCTCAAATCATCTGTGAAGGTCAGAAAATAACGATACCCGCTGCGAGCCACAATATTCATCGGACCACGTACATCAGTATGTATGATTTCCAATAAATCTGTTGCTCGCTCCATTGTTCTGGAGAACGGAGTTTTAGTCATCTTGCCCATGAGGCATGGTTCGCAAGTACCAAGTGATTCATAATCAAGTGATTCCAAAATTCCATCAGAATGGAGTTTCTTCATGCGCTTTACACCAATATGACCCAAACGGCAGTGCCACAAATAAGTTGCACTATTATTATCAACTTTGCATCTTTTGGCTTCAATATCATGAATATGTGTGTCACTACTATCGAGATTCAACAAAAATAGACCACTCTTCAAGGGTGCATGACCATAAAAGGTATTACTCATATAAATAGAACAACCATTATTCTCGAATTTAAATGAGTAGCCGTCTCGCATCAAACAAGATCCAGATATAATGTTCATGCTTAACGCTGGCACCAAATAACAATTTTTCAGGTCTAAAACTAGTCGTGAAGGTAGATGTAGAGGTAGCGTGCCGACGGCGATCACATCGACTTTGGAACCATTTCCCACGCGCATGATCAGCTCGTCCTTAGCCAATTGTCGGAGTAAATGACCACGGGTAGCCTCATCAGTCTCCCCTGGTATTTCAAGACATCGGGGCCAGTTGCGCCCCTCAAGCATCAAAGACAAAGTGCCGCCTTCCTGAGGCCGGCTGGTCCAAGCGGCCGGCTACCGAAGGCTGGCGGACTCCAGGAGGCAGCCTCGAAGAGGGCCGACTCCTAGCAGGCAGCCTCCAGAGAGATCGGCCCTAGCAGGCGCCCCCCGTGCCCTCAAAGTTAGCACCCACATTATGACGACAAGACGGGGTGTGGCTAAAGTGCAGCCTGCCACCCCCGAATCCAGGGCGGAACGTGGCTACAGTGCGGCGTACTAGGCGGACATCCCCCACACGGCGCGGCACTGTTACCACGCAGTCCATGACATCACCCATGGCAGAGAAGGCCATGCTCCCACAACGGGCTGTCGGTACGGCCCACCCACGGTGGGCCCCACCTGTTCGTGAAAGGCCAGAGGGCGGCGAGCCCCGACCAGTCGGCTCAGGGGGAGGCCGACTCCTGACCACGCGGCCCACCCCCTCCCTCGAAGTTCATGAGCCATTAATCACATGAGACGGGGAATGGCTACAGTGAACGCCCACCAGGCGGCGGGACTGTAGCCACGCCTTCCCGACAAAGCAAGCATCATCAGCCACACGGCTACAGTACTAAGCAGCCGGCATGACCCGAAAGCGGCGGGCGCAACCTGTCGGCCAACTACGAGACAGCCGGCGGGTCCCACCAAGCGGCGGGCCCCAGCTACCGGTGGAGAAGCCGGCGACCATAGACACTAACAGCCGGGTCCTACACCCGGCCAGATTACCCTTGTACTCCTGGGGGGTAGGCCTATATAAACCCCCCAGGGCACCCATGCAAAGGGTTCAACCCCTGAGATATCACAGACACCACGTAGAGAGAGGAGAGAGCTAGCCTTGCCCTTCTTCCTCCTCTAGAAAACAGCTCAAGGAGCACTTGTAGCTACTTGTTGATTTAGTGATCATGCGGAGACCCCGCAGAGCAGGACTAGGGGTGTTATCTCCTAGGAGAGCCCCGAACCTGGGTAAAGTGCGCCGGCGTTCGTGTCTACGCCTCATCCCGTTTCCAGGCATCGGCGATGTCTTACTAGCTCCCACCATGATAAACCATCATTTGGCATATGTCGCACCAAACCCCCGACATTTAGTGCCCACCGTGGGGCCAGGTGCACCGTCGTCCGGAGATCTGTTCTGGACGGTAACCTTGTTCCTCCCTAGCGAGCACAGCCAGCCCGGCACGCCCGATGGCGTTTGCGCTGACGCGCTGCATGGCGCAGAACTTGCCTGCGCAGCAGCTGGCCTCGTTGACCTTGTTGGCGAGATCCGCCTCTCCACCGAACCCGCGCCAGGCGCGGGCGCAGCCAGCTCCGAGAGCTGCCTCGTCGATCTCCTTGGCAAGCTCAACATCGCCAACGAGCCCGCCTCCGACCTGGAGTCGATCGGCTACACCGACCCGATGCTTGTCGACTCCGACACTGCGTCCCTTGACGCCTTCCCCACCAACATGGTGGTCATCCATAACCCTATCCCTCGCGTCGACAGCGGCGGTAGCACCATTATGGAGGTGCTTGTCATCAGCCACGATAGAGCTTCTCGTGGCGGCGCCCAAGACCCGCTCGAGGTGGCGCTATGAGATCTGTCTGCACCCATCGCAGAGGATGCCGACGCTGGAAGCTCGCCGCATCTCGCTCGTTGAAAGCGCCAAGAAGCTGGCAACCATGAGACGCCTCTCAGAGGCCTACCAGCGCGAGATCGACCGCGCTATTGGCGGCACGCCAGCTGCTGGTGGGCCCGCCGCATCGGCATGGTCCGGCAGCGCGGTGCTGCAGTCACTAGCATATTCGGGGTAGATCGCCCTATTTACGCCACGCCCATGGAGAATATACGAGCTACCCAGGCGGCAGCTGATGAGCTAGACCACCTCGAGGGCGACGAGCGCCGCTGCATGACAGAGCGCGTTTAGCAGCTCATTGACGCGGCTGCCGCGCAACAAGAAGCCGGCTGCCGCGCAGAAGGACCCGGCCAGCGGGTTGAGAACCCCCCCCCCCCTCGCCGAGATCAAGGCGCGACCTCCCGTACACCGACAGGCGGTGCCCGCGACAAACGAGACAAAGAACCAGCTACTAGCCGCAGCCGCACACGCCTCACCATCGAGCGCGACCAAGATGGCCGCCCACGAGCAGTGGAACGACGGGATGACTATCCGCCTCCTCCTCCTCCTCGTAGGGAGAGGCGCGCTTCCCCGCCGCCTGTAGAGCACCCGACACACGGCGACCGGCTGGGCCGCCGAGAAGGAGTCGGAGAGGACGACGCGCGCCACCGGATCGACCGCCTTGCTCGATCCCAGGTGCTAGAAGAAGAAGATTCGTTGGGCCCGCCTTGTTTCGGCCCCCGCATACGCGACGAGCCCTTCCCCAAAGGGTTCTCGCTCCCATGAGACATGCCCAAGTACAACGGCTCTGTGAAGCCGGAGGATTGGTTGGTTGACTACTCCACCGCAGTCAGCATAGCGAACAACAACAAGCGCGTTGCCGTGAAGTACGTTCCGCTCATGCTCCAGGGCACGGCCCGGACATGGCTGAACAGCCTGAAGCCCCGCAGCATCAACAGCTGGGTAGATTTCACTGAGGTCTTCGTACACAACTTCACCAGCACCTACAAGCGGGCGCCCAAGCCCCGCCAGCTCTCGCTGTGCGTTCAAGGCCCTGACGAGTCCACCCGCGACTACCTGACGTGGTGGGCTGAACTGCGCAACTCCTACGAAGGGGTGCACGAGGTGCAGGCCATAGAGTACTTCACCACCGGGTGCCGAGAAGGCACCCTCCTCAAGCATCGACTCCTCTGTGATGAGCCGGCTACACTCGACTAGCTGTTGATCATAGCAGACAAGTACACCACTGCCGACTCCTCCATGAAGTCGGAGCTTCAGGTGGACGCCTCTGGGAAGGTGCTCCCTCCGGCTCCCAGAACGCCGGCTGGCGACTCCAATTGGCCAGCAACAGAACGACAACAAGCGCAAAGCCCCAATGCCGTCTTCCACCAGCCGGCAGGTGGCGACAGTCGAAGACCAGCAGCCAGAGGGGAAACCCTTACCCAAGCGTCAGAAGGGCGGCAAGCCGGCTTGGCTGCCCGCCTTCTCCTACGAGAAAACCCTCAATGCCCCCTGCAAGTTCCACAGCTGTGCGAAGCTGTCCAATCACACCACCCGGAAGTGCCACTGGCTCACCCGAATCTCCAAGGGCAAAGGACTGCTGCCTCCTCCGCTTGCTGGCCAGCCGCCTCCGCCTCCTCAGCAGCCGGCGGCCCGGCCGGCAGTCGGTGCCATCCAAGATGAATTCCCTGAGGAGCACGGAGCCTAACTTGTTTTCACCAGCCAGGCGGACAACAGGCGCAGTCGGCGCCAGCAACACCAAGAAGTCAACGCTGTCGCCTCTGAAGTCCCAGAGTACATGCACTGGTCCGAGAAGCCCATCAGCTGGAGCCGAGCCGACTACCCGGAGGTGATGCCTTCTCCGAGTTCCTATGCCCTGGTGTTGGATGCCACCTTTGCAACAGAGAGGCGAGTTGTTCGTTTCTCCCGAGTCCTGATAGATGGCGGTAGCAGCATCAACATCCTTTACCGTGATACCATGGAGAAGTTGAGCATCAAAGCGAAGCACCTCCAGCCCAGCCGGACCGTCTTCCACGGCATTGTGCCTAGCCTTTCTTGCTCACCAATCGGCAAGATCAAGATAGATGTCCTCTTCGGAGACAAGAATCATTTTCGTCGCAAAGCAATTTGGTTTGAGGTGGTAGACCTGGAGAGCCCCTATCATGCACTGCTTGGCCGACCTGCTCTGGCCAAGTTCATGGCAGTACCACACTATGCATACCTCAAGGTGAAGATGCCAGGAGCCAAGGGCATTATCACTATAGATGGAGACTACAAGAAGTCGGCCGACTGTGCTGCAGCCAGCAGCCGACTCGCCGAGTCCCTGGTAATCGCTGATGAAAAGAGGCTCCTGGACCGGGTGGTGGCCATGGCCAGCAAGCAGCCGGACCTGTCACCAGAACCCAAAGAGTCAGAGACCCAGGGCTCTTTCCAGCCGGCCAAAGAAACAAAGAAGATTTCCTTGGACCCTGAGCACCAAGAGAGGACGCTGTCATAGGTGCTAACCTAGATAGCAAATAGGAAAGCGAGCTCATCGATTTCCTCCGTGAGAATTGGGACATCTTTGCATGGTCTCCCAAAGACATGTCGGGTGTTTCGATGGATTTCACCGAGCACAAACTACATGTCAGAGCAGATGCCAAACCAGTCAGACAACCCCTCCGCCGACTGTCGGAGGAAAAGAGAAGAATCGTCGGAGAAGAGATCGCCCGCCTGATGGCAGCCGGCTTCATCATGGAAGTTTTCTTCCTAGAATGGCTTGCCAACCCAGTCCTTGTACTGAAGAAGAATAACAAGTGGTGCATGTGCATAGATTACACCAGTCTCAACAAAGCCTGCCCCAAGGATCCGTTCGCATTGCCCCGGATTGACCAAGTGATAGACTCCATAGCCGGATGCGAGCATTTGAGTTTCTTGGATGCCTACTCAGGCTACCATCAGATCAAGTTGAACCCGGCAGACCGCCTGAAGACCGCCTTCATCACACCATTCGGAGCCTTCTGCTACCTAACCATGATATTCGGCTTGAGAAATGCCGGTGCCATGTTTCAGCGTTGCATGCAGAAGTGCCTCCTCAAGCAACTCGGCATAAATGCCCATGTCTATGTAGACGATATTGTGGTGAAGACGGAGAAGCGTGGCACGCTCTTGGAAGATCTCAAGGAAACTTTTGACAATCTGCGCCGTTTTCAAATCAAGCTCAACCCAGAGAAGTGTGCCTTTGGAGTACCAGCTGGCCAGCTCCTTGGCTTCCTGGTCTCAGAACGCGGCATCGGGTGCAACCCTGTCAAGATCAAGGCCATCGAGAGGATGGAGAGGCCCACCCGACTGCAAGGCGTCCAGAAGTTTACCGGCTACTTGGCATCCATCAGCCGGTTCATCAGTCAGCTGGGCGAGAAGGCTCTTCCCTTGTACCAGCTCATGAAGAAGACCACTCATTTCGAGTGGAATGACAAGGCGGATGAAGCTTTTCTCCAATTAAAAAAGATGTTGACCACGCCGCCTGTTCTGGCCGCTCTGGCTGCTAAGGAGCACATGCTCCTCTACATCACCACCACCAGTCGGGTGGTTAGCACGGTTGTGGTGGTGGAACGCAAAGAAGACGACAAAGCACTGCCGGTCCAGAGGCCTGTGTATTACTTGAGTGAGGTATTGTCAGCCTCCAAGCAGAACTACCCCCATTACCAAAAGATGTGCTACGGCGTGCACTTTGCAGCCAAGAAGCTGAAGCCATACTTTCAAGAGCACATAATCACGGTTGTCTGCACTACTCCGCTCGCTGAGATCATTGGAAGCCGAGATGCATCTGGCCGAGTGGCCAAGTGGGCCATCGAGTTGGCCCCCTACACCATCTTCTACCAGCCACACGCCGCCATCAAGTCCCAAGCACTGGCCGACTTCCTTGCCGATTGGGCCAAGACCCAGTACCTGCCGCCAGCTCTGGACTCCACTCATTGGCGGATGCACTTTGATGGCTCGAAGATGCGCACCGGTTTGGGAGCCGGCATCGTCCTTACCTCTCCCAAAGGCGACAAGCTCAGATACACATTGCAAGTCCACTTTGTCGCCGCCAACAACGTGGCCGAGTACAAGGCGCTCGTACACGGGCTCCGGCTGGCCAAAGAACTCGGCATCCGCCGGATCCTGTGCTACGGCGACTCAGACTTGGTGGTCCAACAGTCGTCTGGCGATTGGGATGCCAAGGATGCAAACATGGCGAGCTACCGCTTCCTCGTCCAGCAGCTTAGCGGATACTTTGAAGGGTGTGAGTTCCTTCACATACCACGAAACGACAACGAGCAGGCAGATGCTCTGGCACGAATCGGCTCCACCCGGCAAGCCATACCAGTCGGCGTCTCCCTTCAGCGCCTCCTCAAGCCGTCTATCAAGCCCTCGCCAGAATCAGACTCCATTTTCGTGTCGGCTGCCCCTGGAACAGTCGGATCCGACTTAGGGACCTCAGCAGTCAGCCCGGGGACTTCGGCAGGCGGCTCGAGGACTGCTGCACTTGCACCCGGCCCGAGGACTTCAGAACCCGGCCCGAGGACTTCAGAACCCGGCCCGGGGACTGCAGCAGTCGGCTCGGGGACTTCAACAACGCAGCAAGCGGCGGCCGACTCCAACCCGCCGCCTCCCAACCCAACCGCCCTAGTACAAGTAGCCGTGGTAGTAGCAGAAGAAATTCAAGCACCATCATGGGCACAACCCATCCTTAAGTTTCTGGTGAACAAAGAACTGCCGACCGATGAGATCTCGGCCTGGCAAGTGCAGCGCCGAGTAGGAGCCTACACGATAGTAAACAGAGAGCTTGTCAGACACAGCGTGACTGGAGTCTTCCAGCGCTGCGTAGAACAAGATAAGGGCCAAGCAATCCTCAAAGATATCCACCAAGGCGAGTGTGGCCACCATGCGGCCTCCAGATCACTTGTCGCCAAAGCTTTCCGTCATGGTTTCTTCTGGCCGACTGCTCTAGAAGACGCCAAAGATCTGGTCAAGCATTGCAAGGGATGCCAAAAATTCAGCTCCAAGCAGCACCTGCCGGCTTCTGCACTCAAGCACACCCCCCTTACGTGGCCCTTTGCCGTCTGGGGGCTGGACATGGTGGGACCATTCAAGACAGCACGCGGCGGCATGACCCATCTGCTTGTCGCTGTGGACAAGTTCACCAAGTGGATCGAAGCGAAACCAATCAAGAAGCTCAATGGTCCGACTGCTATGACCTTCATCGCAGACATCACCGTCCGGTATGGCATACCACATAGCATCATCACCGACAATGGCACAAACTTTGCCAAAGGCGCCTTGGCCCGTTTTTGCGCGACGCAAGGCATCCGACTGGACTTAGCGTCCGTTGCCCATCCGCAATCAAACGGCCAGGTCGAGCGAGCAAACGGCCTCATCTTGTCCGGCATCAAGCCCCGACTGGTCGAGCCTCTGGAGCGTTCGGCCGGCCGTTGGATCGTCGAGCTGCCAGTCGTCCTCTGGAGTCTATGCACCACTCCGAACAAGTCAACCGGCTTCACCCCCTTCTTCCTCGTGTATGGGGCTGAGGCTGTCATCCCAACTAACATCGAGTTCGACTCACCTCGCATCACCATGTACACGGAGGCGGAAGCGGAGGCACGAGAAGACGGCGTCGGTCTGCTGGAAGAGGGCCGGCTGTTGGCACTCAGCCGGTCCGCCATCTACCAGCAGAGCTTACACCGATACCACAACCGGAAGGTCAAGCCTACATCCTTCCAAGAGGGAGACCTTGTGCTCCGGCTGATCCGGCGAACAGCCGGCCAGCACAAGCTCTCGGCCCCTTGGGAAGGCCCCTTCATAATCAGCAAAGCGTTGGACAACAACTCCTACTACCTCATCGATGCACAAAAGCCCAGAGCACGCAAGAGGGGCGACTCCGGCAAGGAGTCGGAGCGCCCGTGGAATGCAAATCTCCTTCGAAGATTTTTGATACGTCCATTTTGCATCATGCTTTTATATCGATATTTATTGCATTATGGGCTGTTATTACACGTTATGTCACAATACTTATGCCTTTTCTCTCTTATTTTACAAGGTTTACATGAAGAGGGAGAATGCCGGCAGCTGGAATTCTGGGCTGGAAAAGGAGCAAATATTAGAGACCTATTCTGCACAGCTCCAAAAGTCCTGAAACTTCATGGAAGTTATTTTTGGAATTAATAAAAAATACTGGTGAAAGAATCCACCAGAGGGGGCCCACACCCTGGCCATGAGGGTGGGGGCGCGCCCTACCCCCTGGGCGCGCTCCCTGCCTCGTGGGCCCCCTGGCAGGCCTCCAGTCCTCATCTTCTGCTATATGAAGTCTTTTACCCTGGAAAAAATCATAAGCAAGCTTTCGGGAAGAAACTCCGCCGCCACGAGGCAGAACCTTGGCGGAACCAATCTAGGGCTCCGGCAGAGCTGTTCTGCCGGGGAAACTTCCCTCCGGAGGGGGAAATCATCGCCATCGTCATCACCAACGATCCTCTCATCGGGAGGGGGTCAATCTCCATCAACATCTTCACCAGCACCATCTCCTCTAAAACCCTAGTTCATCTCTTGTATCCAATCTTTGTCCCAAAGCCTCAGATTGGTACCTGTGGGTTGTTAGTAGTGTTGATTACTCCTTGTAGTTGATGCTAGTTGGTTTATTTGGTGGAAGATCATATGTTCAGATCCTTTATGCATATTAATACCCCTCTGATTATGAACATGAATATGATTTGTGAGTAGTTACGTTTGTTCCTGAGGACATGGGAGAAGTCTTGCTATAAGTAGTCATGTGAATTTGGTATTCGTTCGATATTTTGATGAGATGTATGTTGTCTCTCCTCTAGTGGTGTTATGTGAACGTCGACTACATGACACTTCACCATTATTTGGGCCTAGAGGAAGGCATTGGGAAGTAATAAGTAGATGATGGGTTGCTAGAGTGACAGAAGCTTAAACCCTAGTTTATGAGTTGCTTCGTAAGGGGCTGATTTGGATCCATATGTTTCATGCTATGGTTAGGTTTACCTTAATACTTCTTTTGTAGTTGCGGATGCTTGCAATAGGGGTTAATCATAAGTGGGATGCTTGTCCAAGAAAGGGCAGCACCCAAGCACCGGTCCACCCACATACCAAATTATCAAAGTAACGAACGCGAATCATATGAGCGTGATGAAAACTAGCTTGACGATAATTCCCATGTGTCCTCGGGAGCGCTTTTCTCTATATAAGAGTTTGTCCAGGCTTGTCCTTTGCTACAAAAAGGATTGGGCCATCTTGCTGCACCTTATTTACTTTCATTACTTGTTACCCGTTACAAATTACCTTATCACAAAACTATCTGTTACCTATAATTTCAGTGCTTGTAGAGAATACCTTACTGAAAACCACTTGTCATTTCCTTCTGCTCCTCGTTGGGTTCGACACTCTTACTTATCGAAAGGACTACGATAGATCCCCTATACTTGTGGGTCATCAAGACTCTTTTCTGGCGCCGTTGCCGGGGAGTGAAGCGCCTTTGGTAGGTGGAATTTGGTAAGGAAAATTTATATAGTGTGCTGAAATTTACTGTCACTTGTTACTATGGAAAGTAATCCTCTGAGGGGCTTGTTCGGGGTATCTTCACCCCGACCAGTAGAGCAAAGAGTTGCTCCTCAACCTACTGAACCTACTAAAAATGTTTACTTTGAAATTCCTTCGGGTATGATAGAGAAACTGCTAGCTAATCCTTTTACAGGAGATGGAACATTACATCCTGATTTGCACCTAATCTATGTGGATGAAGTTTGGATTATTTAAGCTTGCAGGTATGCCCGAGGATGTTATCAAGAAGAAGGTCTTCCCTTTATCTTTGAAGGGAGAGGCATTGACATGGTTTAGGCTATGTGATGATATGGGATCATGGAACTACAACCGATTGAAATTGGAATTTCATCAGAAGTTTTATCCTATGCATCTTGTTCATCATGATCGTAATTATATATATAATTTTTGGCCTTGCGAAGGAGAAAGCATCGCTCAAGCTTGGGGGAGGCTTAAGTCAATGTTATATTCATGCCCCAATCATGAGCTCTCAAGAGAAATGATTATTCAAAAATTTATGCTCGGCTTTCTCTCAATAATCACTCCATGCTCGATACTTCTTGTACTGGATCTTTTATGATGAAGACTATTGAATTCAAATGGGATTTATTGGAAAGAATTAAACGCAACTCTGAAGACTGGGATCTTGATGAAGGTAAGGAGTCGGGTATAACACCTAAGTTTGATTGTGTTAAATCTTTTATGGATACCGATGTTTTCCGTGAATTTAGCACTAAATATGGACTTGACTCTGAGATAGTAGCTTCTTTTGTGAATCCTTTGCTACTCATGTTGATCTCCCAAAGGTAAATATAATCCTCCCACTGAAGTAAAAGTAGTTGCACCTATTAAAGTTGAAGAAAAGACTATCACTTATAATGATCCTGTCGTTCCTACTGCTTATATTGAGAAACCACCTTTCCCTGTTAGAATAAAGGATCATGCTAAAGCTTCAACTGTGGTCAACAAAACTAACATTAGGACACCCAAACCCCCTGAGCAAATTAAAGTTGAACCTAGTGTTGCTATGGTTAAAGATCTCTTGGCTGATAATATTGATGGGCATGTTATTTACTTCTGCAATGAAGCTGCTAGAATTGCTAGACCTGATGCTAAAAATAAACATAGACCTGTTGTAGGCATGCCTGTTATTTCTGTTAAAATAGGAGATCATTGTTATCATGGCTTATGTGATATGGGTGCTAGTGCAAGTGCAATACCTCATTCCTTATACAAATAAATTATGCATGATATTGCACCTGCTGAGATAGAGGAAATTTGTGTTACAATTAAGCTTGCTAATAGAGACACTATTTCACCAGTTGGGATTGTTAGAGATGTTGAAGTCTTGTGTGGGAAAGTTAAATATCCTGCTGATTTTCTTGTTCTTGGTTCCCCACAAGATAGCTTTTGTCCCATCATATTTGGTAGACCCTTCTTGAATACTGTTAATGCTAAGATAGACTGCAAAAAGGATGTTGTTACTATTGGTTTGGGGGATATGTCTCATGAGTTTAATTTTGCTAAATTTCGTAGACAACCCCGTGACGAGGAATTGCCTAGTAAAGATGAAATTATTGGTCTTGCTTCTATTGCCGTGCCTCCTAATGACCCTTTAGAACAATATTTGCTAGACCATGAAAATGATATGTTTATGAATGAAAGAAGGGAAATAGATGAAGTATTCTTTAAACAGGGACCTATTTTGAAACACAACTTGCCTGTTGAAATCCTAGGGGATCCTCCTCCACCCAAGGGTGATCCCGTGTTTGAGCTTAAACCATTACCTGATACTCTTAAATATGCTTATCTTGATGAGAAAAAGATATATCCTGTTATTATCATTGCTAACCTTTCAGAGCATGAAGAAAAGAGATTATTGAAAACTATGAAGAAGCACCGTGCGGCCATTGGTTATACTCTTGATGATCTTAAGGGCATTAGCCCCACTTTATGCCAGCACAAAATAAAATTGGAGAAAGACGCTAAACCAGTTGTTGATCACCAACGACGGTTAAATCCTAAGATGAAAGAAGTGGTAAGGAAAGAAATACTAAAGCTTCTGGAGGCAGGTATAATTTATCCCGTTGTTGATAGTCAGTGGGTAAGTCCTGTCCATTGTGTCCCCAAGAAGGGAGGTATTACCGTTGTTCCTAATGATAAAGATGAATTGATCCCACAAAGAATTATTATAGGTTATAGAATGGTAATTGATTTCCGCAAATTAAATAAAGCTACTAAAAAGGATCATTACCCTTTACCTTTTATTGATCAAATGCTAGAAAGATTATCCAAACATACACATTTTTGCTTTCTAGATGGTTATTCTGGTTTCTCTCAAATACCTGTGTCAAAAGAGGATCAAGAAAAGACCACTTTTACTTGCCCTTTCGGTACCTTTGCTTATAGACGTATGCCTTTTGGTTTATGTAATGCACCTGCTACCTTTCAAAGATGCATGATGGCTATATTCTCTGATTTTTGTGAAAAGATTGTTGAGGTTTTCATGGATGATTTCTCCGTATATGGAACTTCTTTTGATGATTGCTTGAGCAACCTTGATCGAGTTTTGCAGAGATGTGAAGAAACTAACCTTGTCTTGAATTGGGAGAAGTGCCACTTTATGGTTAATGAAGGTATTGTCTTGGGGCATAAAATTTCTAAAAGGGGTATTGAAGTTGACAAAGCTAAAGTTGATGCTATTGAAAAGATGTCGTGTCCCAAGGACATTAAAGGTATAAGAAGTTTCCTTGGTCATGCCGGTTTTTATAGGAGGTTCATTAAGGACTTCTCTAAAATCTCCAGGCCTCTGACTAATCTCTTACAAAAAGATATTCCTTTTGTCTTTGATGATGATTGTGTAGAAGCATTTGAAATACTTAAGAAAGCTTTGGTTTCTGCACCTATTGTTCAGCCATCTGATTGGAATTTACCCTTTGAAATTATGTGTGATGCTAGTGATTATGCTGTAGGTGCTGTTCTAGGACAAAGAGTTGATAAGAAATTAAATTTTATCCAATATGCTAGTAAAACTCTAGACAATGCGAGAGAAATTATGCTACTACTGAAAAGGAATTTTTAGCAGTTGTATTTGCTTGTGATAAGTTCTGACCTTATATTGTTGATTCTAAAGTAACTGTTCACACTGATCATGCTGCTATTAAATATCTTATGGAAAAGAAAGATGCTAAACTTATTAGATGGGTTCTCTTGCTGCAAGAATTTTATTTGCATATTATTGATAGAAAGGGAGATGAGAACCCCGTTGCAGACAACTTGTCTAGGTTAGAGAATGTTCTTGATGACCCACTACCTATTGATGATAGCTTTCCTGATGAACAATTAAATGTCATTAATGCTTCTCGTACTGCTCCATGGTATGTTGATTATGCTAATTACATTGTTGCTAAATTTATACCACCTAGTTTCACATACCAGCAAAAGAAAAAGTTTTTCTATGATTTAAGACATTACTTCTGGGATGACCCACACCTTTATAAAGAAGTAATAGATGGTGTTATTACGCGTTGTGTACCTGAGCATGAACAGGAACAAAATCATACGCAAGTGTCACTCCGAGGCTTATGGAGGACACCACGCTGGAGATAGAACTGCACATAAGGTATTGCAATCCGGTTTTTATTGGCCTACTCTCTTCAAAGATGCCCGTAAGTTTGTCTTGTCTTGTGACGAATGTCAAAGAATTGGTAATATTAGTAGACGTCAAGAAATGCCTATGAATTATTCACTCGTTATTGAACCATTTGATTTTGGGGGCTTTGATTATATCGGACCGTTTCCTTCCTCTAATGGGTATGCACATATTTTAGTTGCTGTTAATTACGTTACTAAGTGGGTAGAAGCTATTCCAACTAGTAGTGCGGATCATAACACCTCTATTAAGATGCTTAAAGAAGTTATTTTTCCGAGGTTTGGAGTCCCTAGATATTTATTGACTGATGGTGGTTCACATTTTATTCATGGTACTTTTCGTAAAATGCTTGCTAAGTATGATGTTAATCATAGAATTGCATCCCCATATCACCCACAGTCTAGTGGTCAAGTAGAATTGAGTAATAGAGAGCTCAAATTAATTTTGCAAAAGACCGTTAATAGATCTAGAAAGAATTGGTCCGAAAAACTTGATGATGCATTATGGGCCTATAGAACTGCATATAAAAATCCTATTGGTATGTCTCCGTATAAAATGGTTTATGGAAAAGCATGTCACTTACCTCTCGAACTAGAACATAAGGCATATTGGGCCATTAAAGAGCTCAATTATGATTTCAAACTTGCCGGTGAGAAGAGACTATTTGACATTAGCTCACTTGATGAATGGAGAACCCAGGCCTATGAGAATGCCAAACTGTTTAAAGAAAAAGTTAAAAGATGGCATGACAAAAGGATACAAAAGCGCGAGTTTAATGTAGGTGATTATGTGTTGCTATTCAACTCTCGTTTAAGATTTTTTTGCAGGAAAACTTCTCTCCAAATGGGAAGGTCCTTACGTTATCGAGGAGGTCTATCGTTCCGGTGCCATAAAAATCAACAACCTCGAAGGCACAAATCCGAAGGTGGTGAACGGTCAAAGAATCAAACATTATATCTCAGGTAATCCTATAAATGTTGAAACTAATGTTATTGAAACCCTAACCCCAGAGGAATACATAAGAGACACTTTCCAGAACGTTTCAGACTCCGAAAAGGAATAGGTATGTGGTACGGTAAGTAAGCCGACTCCAAAACAGTTCTGATGGCAATTTTTCTCCGTTTTGGAATATTTAATGAAATAGGAAAATAAGAAGTAGTCCGGGAAGGACACGAGGCATCCACAAGGGTGGAGGGTGCGCCCCCTGCCTCGTGGGCACCTCGTGTGCTCTCGGGACTCCGTTTTCTTGCACGATACTTCTTTTGGTCGGTAAAAATTCATTATATAATCTCTCGAAGGTTTTGACCACCGTATCACGCAAATATCCTCTGTTTTTGTTTCGAGTTGTTTCTGCCGCAGATTAGAGCAAGATGTCTTCTCAAGAGTCAGTAGGGGAGAGCCGGGTGTCTAATCCGACACCGGGGCCAAGAGCAAACAGTGATGCTGACCACTTTGGGCCATCAACGAAGGAAGAGATGGAGGCCGACTTGAAAAGGATAGATGCCATGGAGGAGGATCAAGAGGTTACTTCCCGTTTCCGAGCCGGATTCACGATGGGGGAACTACAGAGCTCAGCTATTCCAAACTCGGTCATCCCCTCCAATGTTAAATTTCTCTCTTATGAATATATGAAAAAGAGTGTTACTTGTTCTCCCGCAGCTATGCAACATCCATGGGTGAAAGGAGCTTTAGCCGTCATGGGTAAGCTCCGTAAGGAAGTAATGGACCTCAAGCAACAAGTCAATAAGCTCGAGGAAGAGAATCATATCCTGAGGGGCATCATCGCCAAGAATATCACATCACCACCTCCGAAGAAAGAGCAATAAACACAGGGGTATGGGCACTCCCCTTGGCAACTACCAAGCTTGGGGGAGGTGCCCTGGTATCATATCACCATCACACTCCTATCTTTACAGTATTTCTTAGATCGATCCTTTTGGTAATATCTTGATCTAGTAGAATAAAAGCATTAGTATGATTTAGTTTTGAGTTTTGCTTTATGATCCTTCTATGTAATCGAGTCCGTGAGCTATATATAATAAATATTAGTGTTGAGTCAAGGGCTTGATTATCTTGGTATGATCTTGGGAGAAAATAGAAAGAATAAAAAGAAGTAAAGAGATCATATTGATCTTATGGAGAGTAATGACTTCACATATGAAGAGTATGATGAATAAAAGTTGTTGAGAGTTGACAAACATAGTTTTGGTCATCATTGCAATTAATAGAAAGTAATTAAGAAAGAGAGGTTTTCACATATAAATATACTATCTTGGACATCTTTTATGATTGTGAGCACTCATTAAAATATGACATGCTAAAGAGTTGATGTTGGACAAGGAAGACAACGTAATGGGTTATGTTTCCTTATATCTGAAATAAAGTATATCGTCATGGATCATCCAACATGTTGAGATTGCATTTCCCCCTCATGCTAGCCAAATTCTTTACACCAAGTAGAGATACTACTTGTGCTTCCAAATATCCTTAAACCCAGTTTTTCCATGAGAGTCCACCATACGTACCTATGGATTGAGTAAGATCCTTCAAGTAAGTTGTCATGTTGCATGCAATAAAAATTGCTCTCTAAATATGTATGATTTATTAGTGTGGAGAAAATAAGCTTTATACGATCTTGTGATGTGGAAGAAATAAAAGCAACGGGCTGCATAATAAAGGTCCATATCACAAGTGGCAATATAAAGTGACGTTCTTTTGCATTAAGATTTCGTGCATCCAACCATAAAAGCACATGACAACCTCTGCTTCCCTCTGCGAAGGGCCTATCTTTTACTTTTGTCTTATACCTTATACAAGAGTCATGGTGATGTTCACCTTTCCTTTTTACATTTTATCCTTTGGCAAGCACATTGTGTTGGAAAGATCCTGATATATATATCCAATTGGATGTAAGTTAGCATGAATTATTATTGTTGACATTACCCTTGAGGTAAAAGGTTGGGAGGCAACACTATAAGCCCCTATCTTTCTCTGTGTCCGATTAAGACTCCATACCCATAAGTATTGCGTGAGTGTTAGCAATTATGAAAGACTAAATGATAGTTGAGTATGTGGACTTGCTGAAAAGCTCTTATATTGACTCTTTCCGATGTTATGATAAATTGCAATTGCTTCAATGACCGAGATCATAGTTTGTTAGTTCTCAATGAAGCTTCTGATTCATACTTGACATTGTGAATAGATTATTACTTGAGCATAAGAAATCATATGACAATATCCATATATGTTGTTGTTATAAGAATGATCATGATGCCCTCATGTCCGTATGTTATTTCATCGACACCTCTATCTCTAAACATGTGGACATATTTTTCGATATCAGCTTCCTCTTGAGGACAAGCGAGGTCTAAGCTTGGGGGAGTTGATACGTCCATTTTGCATCATGCTTTTATATCGATATTTTTTGCATTATGGGCTGTTCTTACACGTTATGTCACAATACTTATGCCTTTTCTCTCTTATTTTACAAGGTTTACATGAAGAGGGAGAATGCCGGCAGCTGGAAGTCTGGGCTGGAAAAGGAGCAAATATTAGAGAACTTGTCGGGTGGTAGGTGTGACATATGCCAACGGGTGGCTTATCATTGTGGGTGCCAATAAGACGTCGCCGGTGCCTGGAAACGGGATGAGGCGAAGACATGCACGCCGGCGGATCTTACCCAGGTTCGGGGCTCTCCGAGGAGATAACACCCCTAGTACTGCTTTGCGGGGTCTCCGCATGATCACTAGATCAAGAAGAGTAGCTACAATCGCTCCTAGAGCTGTTGGGTTCAAGGGAGAAGAAGAACAAGGCTAGCTCTTGCTTCTCTCTCTCTATGGTGTGTGTGCTATGCTCAGAAGCCAACCCTTTGCATGGGTGCCCCGGGGGGTTTATATAGGCCTACCCCCCGGGGGTACAATTGTAATCCGGCTGGGCACTGGTCCCAGCCGTCAGTGTCTATGCTCGCCGGCTTCTCCGCCGGCTCTTGGGGCCCGCCGACTGGTGGGTCCCGCCGGCTGCCGGCCTCTTGGTCGACAGGCCGGCCCCACCGCCTAGGATCTTGTCGGCGGCTACTTACTGTAACCTCGCCCCTGATGACGAGGGCTTCGTTGAGGTAAGCGTGGCTACAGTGGGCCGCCTCGAGGGCTCCCACTGTAGCCTTACCTCGTCTTGTCTCCTTAATGTGGCACATGCTTCGAGGGAGGGGGTAGCCGGCTTCTGGGGGCCGGCTGCACCCTTGGCCGACTGTGGGAGGCCGGGCCGCCTTCGCGCCTCTCTCTGGCTGAAGGGGCCCGCCGCCCGTGGGCCGTTCTGGCGTCGGCCGTGGGTGACGTCGAGGCTAGCATGGCTACAGTGCCGAGCCGGACGGGAGATGGCCGTCCCGTACGGCGCCCTGTGGCCATGCCTGCCTCGGGTTTCGGGGGTAGTGGGCCGCACTGTGGCCACACCCCGTCTTGTCACCGTTATGTGGCGTAGCTTTGGTGGTTGCGGTCTTGGCCGCCTTCTTGGAGTCGGCGCTCTTCGAGGCCGGCTTCCTGGAGTCGGCCACCCCGTGGTTATCCTGGGGGGAGGTTGCTGAGGCTGGGCCGCCTTCCGTGAGTCGGCTTCAGAGGTAGCCGGCCAGGGGAGGTGGTCCAATGCTTGGAGTGCTTGGAGTGCTTGAAGGCCCAAAGGCCTGATAATTTTTTAGAAGAGCCAGGGGCAGTCGGTTAGGCTACCCATGGCCATTTACTCCGACAGTAGTCCCCGAAGCTGATTGGGCTTCGAGGTTGGGTAGGAGTTGAGAAGCTCGATCAGCTTCCTATCTTGACAAGTCGGCAGCTGGGAGCCGGCTTTGGTTAGACATGCCGCCTTGGTCAAAAATTCAGGAGTCGGAGGGCGGGAGCTCGCCGATGCGTGTACCGGGCCGCGGGCTGGCCACTTGCCGTCTGCGAACCATGTGGCCTCTCTCGGCCAAAAAGCCTGCCAGCCCACGCGCGCGACGGGACGTCGCCGCAGGGCGGGGGCCCGCCACGTCCACGCCCGAGCCCAGGCGCGGATTCTCTGCAGCCCGAAACCGCCCGCACGTCTCCTTGCGGCAGTTTCGGCACGCCTTTAGGGTGTAATAATCGCGAGGCATGGGGCGAGTGGGTGCAGTTAATCCCACGTCTCACCCCACGTCCGGCCTCCCCGGCTTCACCTCGCGAAGCATAAGTAGGGGGAGAGGGAGAGCGGCAGGCTCTCGCATGCTCCTCCTCCTTCCACCATCTTCTTTCTCTTGCCGTTTCTTGCAACAGAGCCTCACCGCCGCGCTCTTCCACTACTCGTTCCTCCGCCGCCGCGCTCGTTTTCACCATGCCTCCCACCACGGAGCAATATGGCAGGGATTGGGACGGCTCCAACGTCCACGAAGATCACATCGAATTCCTCCGCATGACGCGGCGGCTGCCCAGCGCGGACAAGGTGGAGGTCCGTCTCGCGCCGGCGAAGGACCTTACGCTGGAGCCGCGGGAGGGCGAGTGGGTGGTCTTCCGCTCGCATTTCTTGCGCGGAATCGGCCTGCCTGTGAGCGCCTTCTTCCGCTCTTGGCTCGAGTTCTACCAGCTCCAGCCGCACCACCTCACCCCGAACGCGGTGGTGCTGCTGTCTGCCTTCGTCACCCTGTGTGAAGGCTACCTCGGCGTCCTCCCCACCCTCGAGCTCTGGGGGGAGTTCTTCCAGTCCAAGCTGGGCACGCGCTCGCGGGGCGTGCCGGCTCAGACTGGCGCCTTTATCGCGGGGCGGAGGGTGGCTGCTGACAACCCCTTCCCCATCATCACGCTGATCCAGTCGGTGAAGCTGTGGCAAAAGTCGTATTTCTACGTCAGGAGCATCGCCCCGCAGGGCGACTACATCAACCTGCCAGCTTACGTAGCCGGCCCACCGGAGGGCAGGCGGCCCCAGTGGTCCTACCGGGCCGTGACTCTGACGCCGGCTGGATCCGCAGCCGTCGCCCGAGTGCGAGCGATGACCCAGTCGGAGGGCTTGACGGGGCCCGACCTGCTGGCCACCTTCGTCACGCGCTGGGTACTTCCGCTCCAGAGCCGCCCTCATCTGATCTGTCAGATGAGCGGCCAGCTCGATCCGAGCCGGATGTGCACCAAGGACATGCCGCACGTGGAGGTTGCCTATATGGTGAACTACCTCGCGAACTGCAAACTCTCCGAAGAGTGGCAGTTCGGCAAGGAGCCATATAGCCGAGCCAATCCACCGCCCATGGTATGTTGACATAGATTTTATTTATCTAGGAGGTAGTTGAACCGGAAATTCCAACCGACCCTATTGTCGAGAGGTTAAATTTAGTTGAAGAAGAAAACAATTATTTGAAGGAAAAATAAAAAAATGAGGAGGAGAAGATGATATTGGAGTTGCATGTTGCGGATGTCGTCGATGATCACAAGATCAAGATGGACGTAATGCAGTTGAAGATTAGAAAGATTAGAAAATATGCCATTCATACCAAGGCTTGGTATCATTATGCCGTTGGATCAATTGTTACCTTGGTTGTGATTATGATCGCATTTGTTGTTGCATTGAAAGCTTTTACATAGTTTCAATGTATGGTTTAATTAGATGCTCTGGAGAGCTATATGTTGTTCAATGAGAACTGTGTATGTACTTTGGTTTTAATGTGATGATGAACTTCTATTAATTTGGTCACTTATCTATCCATGTGAATCTGTAATGGTTTTTGACACACATAATTATATGTAATGCACGCAGATGAACCGACAATGGATGTACGGTGATAGACACACCTCCGAGTACGTTAAGGGTGTGCATAATTTTCTCGAAGTGGCTGAGGCAAACAAGCAGAATGGTTTTATGTGTTGTCCATGCCCTATATGTGGGAATACAAAGTCTTACTCTGACCGGAAAATCCTTCACACCCACCTGCTTTATAAGGGTTTCATGCCACACTATAATGTTTGGACCAGGCACGGAGAAATAGGGGTTATGATGGAAGACAGCAGAGAAGAAGAGGACGATGACAACTATGTGCCCCCGAAATACGGTGATGCTGCAACGGGGGAAGCTGCTGAAGATCAAGTGGAACCAGACGATATTGTGCTCGATGATGATCTCCGCCGGGTCATTGTTGATGCAAGGACACAGTGCAAAAGTGAAAAGGAGAAGCTGAAGTTCGATCGCATGTTAGATGATCACAAAAAAGGGTTGTACCCCAATTGCGAAGATGGCAACACAAAGCTCGGTACCGTACTGGAATTGCTGCAGTGGAAGGCAGAGAATGATGTGCCTGACAAAGGATTTGAGAAGCTACTGAAAATATTGAAGAAGAAGCTTCCAAAGGATAACGAATTGCCCGACAGTACGTACGCAGCAAACAAGGTCATATGCCCTCTAGGATTGGAGGTGCAGAAGATACATGCATGCCCTAATGACTGCATCCTCTACCGCGGTGCGTACGAGGATTTGAACACATGCCCGGTATGCGGTGTATTGCGGTAAAATATCAGACGAGATGACCCTGGTGATGTTGACGGTGAGCCCCCCAGGAAGAGGGTTCCTGCGAAGGTGATGTGGTATGCTCCTATAATACCACGGTTTAAACGACTGTTCAAAAACAAAGAGCATGCCAAGTTGATGCGATGGCACGGTGAGGACCGTAAGAAAGACGGGAAGTTGAGAGCACCTGCTGACGGGTCGCAGTGGAGAAAAATTGAGAGAAAGTACCGGGCTGAGTTTGCAGGTGACCCAAGGAACGTATGGTTTGGTTTAAGCGCGGATGGCATTAATCCTTTTGGGGAGCAGAGCAGCAATCACAGCACCTGGCCCGTGACTCTATGTATGTACAACCTTCCTCCTTGGATGTGCATGAAGCGGAAGTTCATTATGATGCCAGTTCTCATCCAAGGCCCTAAGCAACCCGGCAACGACATTGATGTGTACTGCTACCTCTTGAGCACTGCGTTGGTTTTCCCTTGAAGAGGAAAGGGTGATGCAGCAAAGTAGCGTAAGTATTTCCTTTAGTTTTTGAGAACCAAGGTATCAATCCAGTAGGAGACCACGCACGATTCCCTCGCACCTACACAAACAAATAAATCCTCGCAACCAACGCAATAAAGGGGTTGTCAATCCCTTCACGGTCACTTACGAGAGTGACATCTGATAGATATGATAAGATAAAAATTTTGGTATTTTTATGATAAAGATGCAAAGTAGAATAAAAGGTAATAAAAATAGCTAAGTGTTGGAAGATTAATATGATGGAAAATAGACCCGGGGGCCATAGGTTTCACTAGAGGCTTCTCTCGAGAGCATAAGTATTACGGTGGGTGAACAAATTACTGTTGAGCAATTGACAGAATTGAGCATAGTTATGAGAATATCTAGGTATGATCATGTATATAGGCATCACGTCCGAGACAAGTAGACCGACTCCTGCCTGCATCTACTACTATTACTCCACACATCGACCGCTATCCAGCATGCATCTAGAGTATTAAGTTCATAAGAACAGAGTAACGCTTTAAGCAAGATGACATGATGTAGAGGGATAAACTCATGCAATATGGTATAAACCCCATCTTGTTATCCTCGATGGCAACAATACAATACGTGCCTTGCTGCCCCTACTGTCACTGGGAAAGGACACCGCAAGATTGAACCCAAAGCTAAGCACTTCTCCCATTGCAAGAAAGATCAATCTAATAGGCCAGACCAAACTGATAATTCAAAGAGACTTGCAAAGATAACCAATCATACATAAAAGAATTCAGAGGAGATTCAAATATTGTTCATAGATAAACTTGATCATAAACCCACAATTCATCGGTCTCAACAAACACACCGCAAAAGAAGATTACATCGAATAGATCTCCACAAGAGAGGGGGAGAACATTGTATTGAGATCCAAAAAGAGAGAAGAAGCCATCTAGCTAATAACTATGGACCCGAAGGTCTGAGGTAAACTACTCACACATCATCGGAGAGGCTATGGTGTTGATGTAGAAGCCCTCCGTGATCGATGCCCCCTCCAAAGGAGCTCCGGAAAAGGCCCCAAGATGGGATCTCACAGGTACAGAAGGTTGCGGCGGTGGAATTAGGTTTTTGGCTCCGTATCTGGTAGTTTGGGGGTACGTAGGTATATATAGGAGGAAGAAGTACGTCGGTAGAGCAACATGGGGCCCACGAGGGTGGAGGGTGCGCCCAGGGGGTAGGCGCGCCCCCCTACCTCGTGCCCTCCTGGTTGATGTCTTGACGTAGGGTCCAAGTCCTCTGGATCACGTTCGTTCCGAAAATCACGTTCCCGAAGGTTTCATTCCGTTTGGACTCCGTTTGATATTCTTTTTCTGCGAAACTCTGAAATAGGCAAAAAAAAGCAATTCTGGGCTGGGCCTCCGGTTAATAGGTTAGTCCCAAAAAATAATATAAAAGTGTATAATAAAGCCCATTAATGTCCAAAACAGAATATAATATAGCATGGAACAATCAAAAATTATAGATATGTTGGAGACGTATCAAGCATCCCCAAGCTTAATTCCTGCTCGTCCTCGAGTAGGTAAATGATAAAAACAGAATTTTTGATGTGGAATGCTACTTGGCATAATTTCAATGGAATTATCTTAATTGTGGTATGAATATTCAGATCCGAAAGATTCAAGACAAAAGTTTAATATTGACATAAAAATAATAATACTTCAAGCATACTAACTAAGCAATTATGTCTTCTCAAAATAACATGGCCAAAGCAAGTTATCCCTACAGAATCATATAGTCTGGCTATGCTCTATCTTCACCACACAAAATATTTAAATCATGCACAACCCCGATGACAAGCCAAGCAATTGTTTCATACTTTTAGTGTTCTCAAACTTTTTCAATCTTCACGCAACACATGAGCGTGAGCCATGGACATAGAACTATATGTGGAATAGAATGGTGGTTGTGGAGAAGACAAAAAAGGGAGAAGATAGTCTCACATCACTAGGCGTATCAACGGGCTATGGAGATGCCCATTAATAGATATCAATGTGAGTGAGTAGGGATTGCCATGCAACGGATGCACTTAGAGCTATAAGTATATGAAAGCTCAACAAAAGGAACTAAGTGGGTGTGCATCCAACTCGCTTGCTCATGAAGACCTAGGGCATTTTGAGGAAGCCCATCATTGGAATATACAAGCCAAGTTCTATAATGAAAAAAAAAATCCCACTAGTATATGAAAGTGATATCATAGGAGACTCTCTATCATGAAGATCATGGTGCTACTTTGAATCACAAGTGTGGTAAAAGGATAGTAACATTGTCCCTTCTCTCTTTTTCTCTCATTTTTTTATTTGGGCCTTTTCTTCTCTCTTTTTTATGGCCTCTTTTTTTCGTCCGGAGTCTCATCCCGACTTTTGGGGGAATCGTAGTCTCCATCATCCTTTCCTCACTTGGGACAATGCTCTAAAAAATGATGATCATCACACTTTTATTTACTTACAACTCAATACTTAGAACAAAATATGACTCTATGTGAATGCCTCCGGCGGTGTACCGGGATATGCAATGAATCAAGAGTGACATGTATGAAAGAATTATGAACGGTGTCTTTGCCACAAATACGATGTCAACTACATGATCATGCGAAGCAATATGACAATGATGGAGCGTGTCATAATAAACGAAACGGTGGTAAGTTGCATGGCAATATATCTCGGAATGGCTATGGAAATGCCATGATAGGTAGGTATGGTGGCTGTTTTGAGGAAGGTATATGGTGGGTGTATGATACCGGCGAAACGTGCGCGGTATTAGAGAGGCTAGCAATGGTGGAAGGAGGAAAAGTGCGTATAATCCATGGACTCAACATTAGTCATAAAGAACTCATATACTTATTGCAAAAATCTACAAGTTATCAAAGCAAAGTATTACGCGCATGCTCCTAGGGGGATAGATTGGTAGGAAAAGACCATCGCTCGTCCCCGACCGCCACTCATAAGGAAGACAATCAATAAATAAATCATGCTCCGACTTCATCACATAACGGTTCACCATACGTGCATGCTACGGGAATCACAAACTTTAACACAAGTATTTCTCAAATTCAAAACTACTCAACTAGAATGACTCTAATATCACCATCTTCATATCTCAAAACAATTATCTAGTATCAAACTTCTCATAATATTCAACACACTCATAAGATTTTTTTTTACTAATCTTGAATGCCTATCATTGTCAAAGCAAACTACCATGCTGTTTTGTAGGACTCTCAAAATAATATAAGTGAAGCATGAGAGAACAATAGTTTCTATAAAAAAAATCACCACCGTGCTCTAAAAGATATAAGTGAAGCACTAGAGCAAAAACTATATAACTCAAAAGATATAAGTGAAGCACATAGAGTATTCTAATAATTTCCGAATCAAGTGTGTCTCTCTCAAAAGGTGTGTACAGCAAAGATGATTGTGGTAAACTAAAAAGCAAAGACTCAAATAATACAAGACGCTCCAAGCAAAACACATATCATGTGGTGAATACAAATATAGCTCCAAGTAAAGTTACCGATGGAAGTAGACGAAAGAGGGGATGCCTTCCGGGGCATCCCCAAGCTTTGGCTTTTTGGTGTCCTTAGATTATCTTGGGGTTCCATGGGCATCCCCAGGCTTAGGCTCTTGCCACTCCTTGTTCCATAATCCATCAAATCTTTTACCCAAAACTTGAAAACTTCACAACACAAAACTTAACAGAAAATCTTGTGAGCTCCGTTAGCGAAAGAAAACAAAACACCACTTCAAGGTACTGTAATGAACTCATTCTTTATTTATATTGGTGTTAAACCTACTGTATTCCAACTTCTCTATGGTTTATAAACTATTTTACTAGCCATAGATTCATCAAAATAAGCAAACAACACACGAAAAACAGAATCTGTCAAAAACAGAACAGTCTGTAGTAATCTGTAATTAACGCAAACTTCTGGAACTCCAAAAATTCATCCAAAATAGGAAGACCTAGACAATTTGTTTATTGATCAGCAGCAATTGGAATCAATATTTTATCACGTTCTGGTGATTTTAACAATTATTTTCGTGAACAGAAAGTTTCTGCAATTTTCAGCAAGATCAAATAACTATCATCCAAGAAGATCCTATAGGTTAAACTTGGCACAAACACTAATTAAAACATAAAAACATAAAAACACATCTAACCAGAGGCTATCAAATATTTATTCCTAAACAGACGCAAAAAGCAAAAAACTAAAAATAAAATTGGGTTGCCTCCCAACAAGCGCTATCGTTTAACGCCCTTAGCTAGGCATAATAGCAAGGATAGATCTAGGTATTGCCATCTTTGGTAGGCAATCCTTCTATGAGACATCTCTCATCCTTAGGAGTTTCTTTCTTTTTATTAATTATCAAACTTCTAGGCACATAACCGAAAAATTCATTTGTAGCAAATGGTTCCTTAATGATAGCAAAAAGATTGGGATGAATACTTATAGATTTGAGATCCGCAGTTTCCTTACTAGAGGATTCACCGTTATTTTTAGGAACATACATAAGCTTGGAAATTTTAGTTGGAGGACTTGGAGTATTCTTTACGGAAGAAAAAGCGGTTCCCAAGTTGGTAATGATACCCTCTAGCTTATCAATTCTAGTGGAATCCTGATTTATTCTTTCATTAACTATGGGTTCCTTCTCCTTAATATTTTTCAAAGTGACTCCTACCTTAGATCAATATTGGGTAATTTGGTTGTTGAACTTTTTATACAAATTTTCAATTAACTCTACGGTAGCAACTTTATTTTCAATAATTTCAAGTCTTTGCATTACATGCTCCAAAGTTAAAATAGTTCCATTAACCAAAAGAGGTGGTGAGCCAAACAAATCTATCATAGCATTATAAGAATCAAAGGTATGGCTACCCAAGAAATTCCCTCCGGTAATGGTATCAAGGATATATCTGTATCAAGGATTAGCGCCTACATAAAAATTGCGAAGAAGAACGGAAGTAGATTGCTTCCTGGTAGATCTATTTTGAGCATTGCAAATTCTATACCAAGCGTCTTTTAGATTTTCTCCCTCCCTTTGCTTAAAATTAAGAACTTCATTCTCGGGAGACAACGGAGAAGATAGAGGACTAGCCATAACGGCAAGCAAACGAAAAAGAGGCAAATGGAAAAGAGGGGGTGAATAAAACGGCAAGGGTGAAGTGGGGGAGAGGAAAACGAGAGGCAAATGGCAAATAATGTAATGCGGGAGATAAGGGTTTGTGATGGGTACTTGGTATGTTGACTTTTGCGTAGACTCCCCGGCAACGGCGCTAGAAATCCTTCTTGCTACCTCTTGAGCACTGCGTTGGTTTTCCCTTGAAGAGGAAAGGGTGATGCAGCAAAGTAGCGTAAGTATTTCCCTCAGTTTTTGAGAACCAAGGTATCAATCCAGTAGGAGACCAGGCACGAGTCCCTCGCACCTACACAAACAAATAAATCCTCGCAACCAATGCAATAAAGGGGTTGTCAATCCCTTCATGGTCACTTACGAGAGTGAGATCTGATAGATATGATAAGATAATATTTTTGGTATTTTTATGATAAAGATGCAAAGTAAAATAAAAGGTAATAAAAATAGCTAAGTGTTGGAAGATTAATATGATGGAAAATAGACCCGGGGGCCATAGGTTTCACTAGAGGCTTCTCTCGAGAGCATAAGTATTACGGTGGGTGAACAAATTACTGTTGAGCAATTGACAGAATTGAGCATAGTTATGAGAATATCTAGGTATGATCATGTATATAAGCATCACGTCCGAGACAAGTAGACCGACTCCTGCCTGCATCTACTACTATTACTCCACACATCGACCGCTATCCAGCATGCATCTAGAGTATTAAGTTCATAAGAACAGAGTAACGCTTTAAGCAAGATGACATGATGTAGAGGGATAAACTCATGCAATATGATATAAACCCCATCTTGTTATCCTCGATGGCAACAATACAATACGTGCCTTGCTGCCCCTACTGTCACTGGGAAAGGACACCGCAAGATTGAACCCAAAGCTAAGCACTTCTCCCATTGCAAGAAAGATCAATCTAGTAGGCCAGACCAAACTAATAATTCGAAGAGACTTGCAAAGGTAACCAATCATACATAAAAGAATTCAGAGGAGATTCAAATATTGTTCATAGATAAACTTGATCATAAACCCACAATTCATCGGTCTCAACAAACACACTGCAAAAGAAGATTACATCGAATAGATCTCCACAAGAGAGGGGGAGAACATTGTATTGAGATCCAAAAAGAGAGAAGAAGCCATCTAGCTAATAACTATGGACCCGAAGGTCTGAGGTAAACTACTCACACATCATCGAAGAGGCTATGGTGTTGATGTAGAAGCCCTCCGTGATCGATGCCCCCTCCGGCGGAGCTCCGGAAAAGGCCCAAGATGGGATCTCACGGGTATAGAAGGTTGCGGCGGTGGAATTAGGTTTTTGGCTCCGTATCTGGTAGTTTGGGGGTACGTAGGTATATATAGGAGGAAGAAGTACGTCGGTGGAGCAACGTTGGGCCCACGAGGGTGGAGGGCGTGCCCATGGGGGGTAGGCGTGCCCCCCTACCTCGTGCCCTCCTGGTTGATGTCTTGACGTAGGGTCCAAGTCCTCTGGATCACGTTCGTTCCAAAAATCATGTTCCCGAAGGTTTCATTCCGTCTGGACTCAGTTTGATATTCTTTTTCTGCGAAACTCTGAAATAGGCAAAAAACAGCAATTCTGGGCTGGGCCTCCGGTTAATAGGTTAGTCCCAAAAATAATATAAAAGTGTATAATAAATCCCATTAATGTCCAAAACAGAATATAATATAGCGTGGAACAATCGAAAATTATAGATACGTTGGAGACGTATCATGTACCTAGGGCCATTAGTTGAAGAACTTTTATAGCTGTGGATTGGAAAAGGTGTACGTGTGTGGGATGAGCACAAACAGGAGGAATTTGACCTGGATGCGTTGCTGTTTGTAACCATCAACGATTGGCCTGCTCTCAGTAACCTTTTAGGACAGACAAACAAGGGATACCATGCATGCACGCACTGTTTAGATGACACCGAAAGTATATGCCTGGACAAATGCAGGAAGAATGTGTACCTGGGCCATCGTCGATTTCTTCCGACCAACCATCAATGTCGAAAGAAAGGCAAGCATTTCAAGGCGAGGCAGATCACCGGAAGAAGCCCGCCATGCGTACCGGTGATCACGTACTTGCTATGGTCAATGATTTACACGTAATTTTTGGAAAGGGTCCCGGCGGACTATCTGTTCCGAATGACGCTGAGGGACGCGCACCCATGTGGAAGAATAAATCTATATTTTGGGACCTACCCTACTGGAAAGACCTAGAGGTCCGCTCTTCAATCGACGTGATGCACGTGACGAAGAACCTTTGCGTGAACCTGCTAGGCTTCTGGGGTGTGTATGGGAAGACAAAAGATACACCGGAGGCACGGGAGGACCTGCAACATTTGCACGAAAAAGATGCCATGCCTCCAAAACAGTATGAAGGTCCTGCCAGCTACGCTCTTACCAAAGAAGAGAAGGAAATCTTCTTGAATGCCTACTCAGTATGAAGGTCCCGTCTGGCTTCTCGTCGAATATAAAGGGAATAATAAATATGCCAGAGAAAAAGTTCCAGAACCTAAAGTCTCATGACTGTCACGTGATTATGACGCAACTGCTTCCGGTTGCATTGAGGGGGCTTCTACCGGAAAACGTCCGATTAGCCATTGTGAAGCTATGTGCATTCCTCAATGCAATCTCTCAGAAGGTGATCGATCCAGAAATCATACCAAGGCTAAGGAGTGATGTGGCGCAATGTCTTATCAGTTTCGAGCAGGTGTTCCCACCATCCTTCTTCAATATCATGACGCACGTCCTAGTTCATCTAGTCGACGAGATTGTCATTCTGGGCCCCGTATTTCTACACAATATGTTCCCCTTTGAGAGGTTCATGGGAGTCCTAAAGAAATATGTCTGTAACCGCGCTAGGCCAGAAGGAAGCATCTCCATGGGCCATCAAACAGAGGATGTCATTGGATTTTGTGTTGACTTCATTCCTGGCCTTAATAAGATTGGTCTCCCTAAATCGCGGTGTGAGGGGAGACTGACTGGAAAAGGCACGCTTGGAGGGGACTCAATAATATGCAGGGACGGGCATTCTTGGTCTCAAGCACACTACACAGTTCTACAGAACTCTACCTTGGTGACCCCGTATATCGATGAACACAAGAACAGTCTGCGCTCCAAACACCCGGAGCAGTGTGACGACTGGATTACATGTGAACACATCAGGACTTTCGGCAGTTGGTTGGAAACACGTCTCAGAGGTGACAACATTGTTTGTGATGAGCTGTACTCGTTGTCCAGGGGACCATCTTCGACTGTATTGACTTACAAAGGATACGAGATAAATGGGAATACATTTTACACGATCGCCCAAGATCAAAAGAGCAGCTACGAAAACAGCGGTGTCCGCTTTGATGCAGTAACCAAGAGGGGAAAGGACACATATTATGGTTACATAGTGGACATATGGGAACTTGACTACGGACATGATTTTAAGGTCCCTTTGTTTAAGTGCAAATGGGTCAATCTGTCAGGAGGCGGGGTACAGGTAGACCCACAGTACGGAATGACAACAGTGGATCTAAACAATCTTGGGTACACAGACGAACCGTTTGTCCTAGCCAATGATGTGGCACAGGTTTTCTATGTGAAGGACATGTCTACCAAACCGAGAAAAAGAAAAGATAAGGAAGCGAACACATCATACGATGAGCCAAAGCGCCACATAGTTCTTTCAGGAAAAAGAGACATCGCGGGAGTGGAGGGCAAGACAGACATGTCCGAAGATTATGAAAAGTTTCATGAAATTCCTCCCTTCAAAGTCAAGGCTAACCCAAGCACCTTGTTAAACGATGAAGATTATCCATGGTTACGGCGCAATAAGCAAAGGACAGAAGCGAAGAAAAAGTGAAGACTTTCTCTCCACGACTATTATGATGATGCCTTTGATCTAGAATATCCATGATACTTCGAAAGAGATTGTCTGTTTTGTGGTGATGTAACCCTCTCAACTTCTGTTGTAACCCTCTCAACTTTTTAGCACATGCTATTTGGGTGAAATGATGATACCATGCCAACTTTCAACCTTTTCAGAGTTCATTTGTAGTGCTTTTCAATTTCAGGGTCATTTAGCTCCAAAAAAATCAGTAAATGCATGAAAAATAACAAATGAAGTCAGAAAGGGTTGAAAATTGATGATGTGGCTTTGAATGGTGCATTTTGAACACACACAAAATCTGGAGTTCAAATAAGTTCAAAAAAATAAAATCCCTTTGTAACAGATGAGTTTTCGTCCGAAACCCTAATACTTCGAAAGAGATTGTCCATTTTGCACACGAAGTGCATCCAGTTTTCCCCATAACCCTCTCAACTTTCTAGCGCATGCTATGTGGGTGAAATGATGATACCATGCCAACTTTCAACCTTTTAGAGTTCATTTGTAGTGCTTTTCAATTTCAGGGTCATTTAGCTCAAAAAAATCAGTAAATGCATGAAAAATAATAAATGAAGTCAGAAAGGGTTGAAAATTGATGATGTGGCTTTGAATGGTGCATTTTGATGATGTGGCTCCGGCGTCTAGTAGTACAGCCAGAGGCAGGAGGTCTTACAGATTCGGTCCATCTCTCAAGCCTCTAGAGAAGTTACCACACGAGAGGACCGTGGAGGAAAACGCAAAGATCGTGAAAGCCGAAGTGAGGGACTTCTTTGAAGCGGTGAAAGCAAAGAAACATGCACCTCCGGAGGAGAAGATAGATCCGGTGAAAGCGAAGCGCACTATCGATGCCCTGAAGCGACCACCACCTTCTCCGCCGCAATCCAACTATGATCGCATTATTCAAAGGTCATATATCGAAGTGGAGCGGTCGGGAAGTACTATCAGTGATCAAAGGTTAGCAGAACGACGAGCTGGGAAAAAATTGCCCAGCTCAGCGAATAAGCGAACCAATCGTGCCCCCCGCTCAAGGTGTCTAGCGATATCATCGCTAATCATCCGAAGATTTTGCCCGGTACCAATCTTGGAGATTACCTGCCCGACAATGTACATTATGATACACTGGAGGTGGACGAACACAAATACCATTACGGGAAGCCTCTCGTCAAAGATGAAAGATCTCTAACAACGATCATGTGAAGATTCCATGATTGGTACATGAAAACCTGCAGAGAGTCTGGGGGGAAGGATACTTTGAAGCTGAGAGTTAAAGAGGAGCATGACCTCGTTGGAATTGATCTGTTCCATTTGAGGAGTTCTTCCAGTTTTTCAATCAAAAGGCCCTTGATAAATTAACGGTCACTTGCTACTGTCTGTAAGTACAACTTCTGTCATTAAGTCTCTATATATAGCTCGGCTCTTTCATTGCATGTATATATAATTATCCTCACTATATTATGCAGATTGAAGATCGCCGAATTGAAGAAAAGACAAATCGATGATATTGGGTTCATTAACACAAATCTCATAGATGCACTTATGGTTAAATTTCATGCCAAAGATACCGAGGCCAACTTGCTACGATTGTTGGTAATAAATCAAAACAAAGATATAATACTCTTTCCTTACAACATCAAGTGAGTGTTACTGTCTTGTGCATATTCGGTTTCCCTTATTAGTCGAGGTTATAGTAATGTAATTGATGAGTTATGCATGCGTGCGCAGGTTCCACTATATTCTCATAGAGATTAAGCTCGAGCAGGGACTAGTAACCGTCTTAGACTCGAGACGAAAAGATCCCCAGGAGTATGCGGACATGACTGAAATGCTCGAGAAGTAAGTTAAATCGATCATTATCGTACCATATTGGCAACTTTGTTCATTTCCTGATATCAAGTAATTGTTTTCTTTGTCTGGCAGGGTTTGGAAAAAAATCACCGCAAAAGCTCCAGGACTGCCGGGGAAGCTGCGATTTACACACCCGAAAGTAAGTACTACTAGCTAGTTCCGCGCACCTCCTAGTGATTCAAGCGCTAGTTTCATTAATACCATTTAGCATGCTTGCTTATCAGTTTGATTGACCTCTATTTCTTGTAAAGTGGTTGTGGCAGGAAGCCGGGAATAATTACTATGGATACTACGTTTGCGAGTCCATCCGCCACACAACCTGTGAGTGGGGCTACTCTAAAAAACAATATGAAGTGCGTAAACAATAATATTCACAATTTTATTTTATTACCATCATTTGTGTTGAGTTTCATTCATTCATATATATGTATTGACCCCCTTCTTCAAATTAGATGTTTCAGATGTGGGATGAACTCCTAGCACCAGATCGCATGCGAGCAATTCAAGAGAAATTTGCGGCATTCTTTCTTAACCACGTGATCAATAAAGACAGAGAATACCATGTGGAACCTGAGTTCATATATAATTAGGGGATTATATTGTAAGAGATCTTATATTGTATATATGTAGCCAGTAGTGTCGGATAGATATACGAAAACTTGTTGTTCGACCAATCTCTCGGAGAAGGAGAGGTCCATATCACTTCTCTCTGTATGCATATGTTCATGACGATCTTCTGTACTTAATGATTTCCTTCATTTGCTTACTAGCTAGCGTGTCGAGTCCTCTCTATACATATAGTACGTAGCGTCGACCAAGCACGGAGATAAGAGAGGACACTTCTCTCTATTAATTAGCTAGCTAACACAATATATGAAACACCTAAATTAACCCTACAAAGCCCCCTAAACCCAACCCCTTTCAAAAACAACAAAAACCTCAGCTCCTGCCAGCTGCTGACGCGTGGATGCCTTTTGGTCCCGGTTGGTGCTACCAACCGGGAACAAAGGCCCTCCTGTCTGGGCTCGCCGAAGCGGCCACGTGGAGGCTCATCTGTCCCGGTTGGTGTAAGAACCGGGACTAAAGGTATAGGGCTTTAGTACCGACCCTTTAGTCCCGGTTCCCCAACCGGGACAAATGGGCCTTACGAACCGGGACAAATGGCCATTTTTCTACTAGTGAGAGAGATCGCGTTGGAGAGATATGTGGTAGGAAAAAAGAAAAATAAATAAAAAGTTGACTCAATGACACGTCAGCCCCACATGTATGATGTATATTGGGGATGAGTTTATTGGTGATCTGCTACAACAGCACACCTGTGAATACCAATAAATTTGTTGCTAGAACCTCTAGAACCACTTATAGGGAGAGTTTTTTTTTTTTTGATGATCTGCTGGGATGCTCTTAGATAGTTTAATTGGATCGTCTAGCATCAGCATTTTCTTGTGCAGTTTCACAACACTTGACACTCAATACCATGTTTGATACTGTATAATTTTTCTTGGCACAAGAGTACCTTTCATATCAAATATTTCTGCAAAATGCAAGCTTTCTTCACACATGACTACACCAGTGCAGTCAAATTGCACTTTGCACACATCCACACAAAATTCAGTGCAAACCCAAAACAAAAGAAAAATCATTAAAGCTAAGCTCTCATTATTGGTAGAACACTAGAACCCATGCTCTGCAATCCACTCCTATGAACATGTCGTGTCATCTAAGGAAAACACAAACCTATTTGTCTCCTTTATAGTACCTATTTATAGCATTCTGTCACTCTTCTCTATCTACACGGCGAAGTGCTTATGCTCAGTGTCTGATATGGCCTGGGTTTGGGTTGCCAACAAAGTAGGCAAGAACCCCTACCAAGGGAGCATTGATGTACGTAGTGGGTTCAGATTTCCTGTAATCAGCACGGTCGTCCCCATAAGCATCATCCTCCCCTGGCCCGCCGACGATGGCGCCGACCAACGGGTTAGGGTTCGGGCTAGACGAGTCGTAGTAAGGCGTGCCGTCTTTGCACGCCATGCGCTCCGGGTGGTCCTTGATCGAAGGCAAAGATGACCCTCGGTGGTGGATCCGCTGAGGATATCGGTCGCCGTACCCGACCATGTACGACATTTTCATCGGGTTGTCTCCCAACAGATAATCTATCTGAAAAACCGGCAATGCAGGTGAAGTTAGAAAGCTCAGTGTTCAACCAGTCAATGTGGTGAAGAAGGTCATACCTGTTTTTTGGCTTGAAGCCGGAGGGTGTCTGGGCCAACTGAAATGTCACCACAGTTGACAGTGTGAGAGGACTTCGTGAGGTACTTGGCGTAGGTCAGGAGCAGGAAGGAGATGGAGGTGACATGCTGCATGTTGCTGCCTCCAGGCTTGTAGATCATGCCACCGGGCGTGTACTGGATGTGCGGCGACGACGACTCAGGGATGAGCGTGCAGATGAAGCTGTCTGCGGACTCCTTGTAGGACTGCATGGACAGCGCCTCGCCTTCTATGAACTCCTGCAGATCAAAGCAGGCACTCATGTGTGATGTTAATTTGGTAGCAGAGGTTGTGTTCAGAAATGAAACAGGGTTGATGGGAGCAGTTTCTGAACCTTGGAAATGAGGACATTGAGACCGGCGTGCTTGTTGTCCCAACCAAACTCGTTGATGCTGTCCTCTGCTCCGAGGGTCTTGCCGTTGTTCTGGATGTACTCCCGGAATGTGTCGTCCCCGGAGGCCCTCCGTAGCCACGCCGCGCCCCACAGCAGCTCATCCTGCGAAGAATGTGAGCTTAGTCAGTTCTGGAAGTCATATTGTTTTGAATATTCTGATTTTGGAGTGTGTGAGAACAGAGCTTCTTTTAGGATGACACATTTGCTTCTACTAGTTCAGAACTACATGGGCCTTTCTGATGATGGAATGTCTGAAGGTGATCAACCTGCATTACTAGACAATGGAATTCTGCAAGTTCAGGGATAGAAATTTCGACACTGCTGTTTACAACAGAACAGTCACTTCCGATACTAAATGCTCTTTTAGCAGTTTGAACTGTCATTCTTGTGCTAAATTATGAAAGCTGATGTCTGATTATTCAGGGAACCCTGATGTCTTGTTAACAGAGGTTCAGAGAACTCTGCAAGTGCAGTGGTAAAAACTGTCTTTTCTTGCTGTTATTCTGGTGCTAATAAAGCTTAAAAACATTATTACTTCGCATCAAGGTACCAAAGTAGCAATGCGTTTTCCTGCCCTGTTTCTTCTGGCCAGTCAAATGAAACCTTCTACCATTGTTTCTCGTGATCAAGCAGAGGTCAGGTCTCCATATAGCTGGACGAGGAAGAGAGGCAGGAGGCTGACCTGGTATCCGTTGAAGTCGCAGTAGAAGGGGCAGCCGCCGGCTCTGAGATCCATGTCGTCGCTGTAGGCGCCCCTGTGCGAGTCGGCGAACTCGAACGCCTTCTTGGCGCTGTCGAGCAGCAGCTCGGCGTACTCCCGGTCGCCGTCGCGGAACACCATGGACGCCGCGGCCAGCGCCGCCGCCGTCTCCCCGGCCACCTCCGACCCCGGCCGCCCCGCGCTGACGTTGTACACCGTGCGCTCCGTGTCCATGTCCTCCGGCCTCTCCCAGCACTCGTGGTCCTTCCACGGGTCGCCCACCTGCATCATACACAATGCCGGAGACCGGCCGGTCACTCTCGTGCGCGTACGGCGGCGTGCTCTGCCGTGGCATGCGGTGGAGGTGCAATGTGGGCGGCGTGCGCGCGCGCTTGCCTGCATGAAGATGACGCCGGGGTGGGCGAGGGTCTTGAGGAGGTAGTCGGTGCCCCAGCGCACGGCGTCGGCGGCGTGGCGGCGCTCCTCGCGCGGCATGTCGTCGCCGAACTCGAGGACGCTCCAGGACAGCATGGTGGTGGTGAAGGCCATGGGGAAGCCGAACTTGACGTTGTCGCCGGCGTCGTAGTACCCGCCCTCCAGGTCGACCCCGGCGCCCGCCGCCCTGCCGTCCGACACGCCGGAGTCGCCCCGCCACGCCGCGCGCTGGTCCGCCGGCAGCCGCCCGGACCGCTGCCCCTCGAAGAAGAGGATGCACTTGGCCAGAGCGTCGCGGTAGTCGTGCCCGCTCCGCTTCCACGGCCACGGAAACGACGCCGACGCCGACGCCGAGACGGCGCACAGTACCACTAGTAGGACGCGCACGCGCAAGTGGTGGGCGGGGGCAGAGGCCATTTCGAGCTCGCTCACTCACTCACACTCACTCCCTACTGGACACTAGGCTCCTCTGCTAGATAGAGCACGTGAATGGCGATCGGTGCATCCTCTCCCCGTATTTGGCGCGTATTTATAGGCCTTCCCCGACGGTGTAAGCTCGCTCGGTCGCTCGTGCCGTCTGCCACTGTGGAGTGACTGACGGAATCTGGGGCGAGGTTTCATCGGAGTAAATTCACGCAAGGTGGAAACCGCCGGCGATGAATGCACGCTCATCCATAGCTCCCAGAGGAATAAATCCATGGCGCATTTGTGGATCCATGAATGGGTTGGAGATATACCACTTATACACATAATGCAGCCGACGGAATTTAACGTGGGGTGGAATGGATCGGGAGGGTTAAAGGACAAGGGTGGGGGTCACGGGAGGGGGTGGTAAGGAGAGGTGAGGCCAAAGTTTTTTTAGGGTTCTTCATGGACGACACGGGCGGACAGCAGCTAGCTCGGTCGCAGCGTGGTCACATGCAGCGGTTAAGGGCCATGCAGAGTGTAGGACCGGCTCAGCGGTTGGAATCCTACATGGAGCGGAGTGGTGGTATTCCTTTATGGCTTTTATCGGATAATTTGTTCAATTTTTCATAGGTAGAGCAGATTGCCGAAAGCAACAAAAGGTCAAAAATAACTAAATCAACTTACACAAGAATAAGGACATAACGCGAACTCAGCACAGCTCGGATGGTTAGCTTCTTTGTGGTGTAATTCATTCCGGTTTTTTCGGCGATGTTCGTTCAGTGAAAGTGTCAGCTCACTATTTGAGAGGTGCTCGTAAGGGTAGGATGTGCGTGTTTGCGTTCATAAAGGTAAGTGTATATGAGCATCTGAGATTGTACTAGTTCGCAAGAAAACATAATGATAGTTTTCCGACGTTGTATCTAGTGTCCATGTTAGCAGTACTTACTAGGTGAAATGCCGATGTGCCATGATAATTAAAGAAAAGAGAAATGTGAGCTCTATATGTCAGTGGAGACGCGGCTCTTAACTCGGTTTAATCTTCGATCGGGTGTGGCCTCTCCCCCGTTTTCTCTCCTTCTCTTCTCTCTTCATAGGTAGGGCATAATGTTGAGACGTAAGCATAATCCTTGAACCAATTAAATACAACACCACTTAGATACAACACTTAACAAACAATACATTGTCAGGGTGGCTGTCTCTTAAAATCTCCCTTCATTTAGCAAACAGCATAAAAAACAAGTGCATTGGAAGGTGACCTTACTTCTATATTACTTACCACTTTCATACCGTTCGTGAACCAATAGTCTACATAAGACTGGGTATCTGGTGCTACGAGAGCACCTAACATCCTGTGACGCCCGGATAGTTAAGCTACAGTAATTCCTGCTAATGATGCCACGTCACCACGGTTACTGTTGTCGATCTCGCGATGGTTCAAAATCGATACAAATTTAAATTTAAAATAGAGGCAAACAATAAAAGTTTTCAAATAAAGAAAACTAAACTAAAAACTGAAAACTAAAATGTTTAAAATTTAGAAAATAAATCATGGCTGATTGTGGTGGAAAACCCACATTTTGATAAAATGTTTAGATGCAAGAAATTAATTAAAACAGGGGCTAAACAATTACTTAAATGCTTTTAAAAAAATAAACTATTACAAACCCTTTTATTTTGAAGAGCTAAATTAATAGTGGCAAAGGCACAATTAGTAACACTAAGTTAGGTGCCACTTTTGTATTTTATTAAATCTAAATTAAATAGAAACTATAATAAATCGAAAAGGATATAAGAAAACAAACAAACCCCCTGGCCCACTGGGCCACGGCCCAGCAGGCCATCGGGCCGCCAGGCAGGCCCAACCGGCCAACCC
>NC_057808.1:418498660-418502681 GCF_018294505.1 Triticum aestivum | reverse complement strand
CTCGCCGTCGTGTCCTTCCCCCGCCGTGGCTCGCATCCGCCCCGCTCGCCGCCCCTGCTTCACTCCCCGTCCGCCCTTACGCCGCGCCCGTCTCCAGCCGTCGCCGCCTCCTGCCACGGCCCTCTGGTGCCGCCCCCCCTCCACTCAGCCACGCCGGCCCCGAGCGCGACGGCCGCATCCCGCTCGCCCGGCCTGGCCGCGCCTCCTACCTCCCACTCCCCGCCTAACCGTCTACGCCGCCGCGACCTTGGGCCCGCCCACATGGGGGCCGCACGCGCTAGCCGCTGCCGGCAACCGCTGCCGGCTCCGGTCGCCGTGGCCCTGGGCCCCCCTCTGCGCCTGGTGCTGACGCTCGTCGCCGACGCCTTCTCTGTGCAAGAGCGCACAGCCAGAGACGCTTGGCCGTGTGCCACTGGCCAATGGGGCCCGTTCCCTGAAAAGGAAAAGAGACAAAAACAAAAGAGAAAGAAAAAGATTTGGTAAAAAAATAGCTATTAATAAATAAAATAAATAAATACATTTAATTAATTAACTTAATAAATACTGTTTAATCAACCTAATCACCTTATTGAACTAACTAGTTCTGTTTAGGTAAATTGAGTCAATGACAATCGGGCCCCACCGTCAGTTTGACCGGTCAACGGTCAGAGTTGACCGCTGACGTCATGCTGACATCACGCTAACGCAATAAATGAATTTTCCAATTAAACGAATTTAGTAATTCTAGAAATTAATTAAAATCATTGAAAATTATTATAAAATAATCCGTAGCTCGGATGGAAAAACTTTGTACATGAAAGTTGCTCAGAACGACGAGACGAATCCGGATACGCAGCCCGTTCGTCCACCACATATCCCTAGCATAGCAAACGTGCAACAATCCCCTCCGGTTCGTCTGTCCGAAAACGTCAAACACCGGGAATACTTTCCCGGATGTTTTCCCCCTTCGTCAGTAGCACCTACTACTATGTTAGGTGTGACGCCCCCGATTTGACCGTACACTAATCATGCACGCAAATGTGTACGACCAAGATCAGGGACTCACGGGAAGATATCACAACACAACTCTAAAACATAAATAAGTCATACAAGCATCATAATACAAGCCAGGGGCCTCGAGGGCTCGAATACAAGTGCTCGATCATAGACGAGTCAGCGGAAGCAACAATATCTGAGTACAGACATAAGTTAAACAAGTTTTGCCTTAAGAAGGCTAGCACAAAAGTAGCAACGATCGAAAAGGCAAGGCCTCCTGCCTGGGACCTCCTAACTACTCCTGGTCGTCGTCAGCGGCCTGCACGTAGTAGTAGGCACCTCCAGTGCCGTGGGAGTCGTCGTCGACGGTGGCGTCTGGCTCCTGGACTCCAACATCTGGTTGCGACAACCAGATAGAAAGGAAAGGGGGAAAAAGAGGGAGAGAAGCAACCGTGAGTACTCATCCAAAGTACTCGCAAGCAAGGAGCTACACTACATATGCATGGGTATATGTGTAAAGAGGCATATCAGTGGACTGAACTGCAGAATGCCGGAATAAGAGGGGGATAGCTAGTCCTGTCGAAACTAAGCTTCTGGACATCTCCATCTTGCAGCATGTAGAAAAGAGTAGCTTGAAGTCCTCCAAGTAGCATCGCATAGCATAATCCTACCCGGCGATCCCCTCCTCGTCACCCTGTTAGAGAGCGATCACCGGGTTGTATCTGGCACTTGGAAGGGTGTATTTTATTCAGTATCCAGTTCTAGTTGTCATAAGCTCAAGGTACAACTCCGGGTCGTCCTTTTACCGAGGGACACGGCTATTCGAATAGATAAACTTCCCTGCAGGGGTGCACCACATAACCCAACACGCTCGATCCCATTTGGCCGGACACACTTTTCTGGGTCATGCCCGGCCTCGTAAGATCAACACGTCGCAGCCCCACCTAAGCACAACAGAGAGGTCAGCACGCCGGTCTAACCCTATGCGCGCAGGGGTCTGGGCCCATCGCCCTATGCACACCTGCACGTTGCGTACGCGGCCGGAAGCAGACCTAGCCTAGTGGCGTTCCAGTCCAATCCGGCGCGCGCCACTCAGTCGCTGACGTCAAAAGAGCTTCGGCTGATACCACGACGTCGGGATACCCATAACTACTCCCACGTAGATGGTTAGTGCGTATAGACCAAATGGCCAGACTCAGATCAAATACCAAGATCTCGTTAAGCGTGTTAAGTATCCGCGAACGTCGACCAGGGCCAGGCCCACCTCTCACCTAGGCGGTCTCAAACTGCCCTGTTGCTCCGCCACAAATATCCACTTGCGGGTACTCCTACGAGCCGACCCGACTTTAATCATCACATATGTCATGTATATAGTATATAAGTATATACCCGGGATCACCGCCCAGGTGATCACGGCCCGATAGTATAGCACAGCAGACGGACAAGAATGTAGGGCCACTGATGGAAATCTAGCATCCTATACTAAGCATGTAGAATTGCAGGTAAAGATAGTAACAATAGTAACAAGGATAGGCTATGCATCAGAATAGGATATCGGAAAGCAGTAACATGCTACACTACTCTAATGCAAGTAGTAGAGAGTAGAGTAGGCGATATCTGGTGATCAAGGGGGGGGCTTGCCTGGTTGCTCTGGCAAGTAGGAGGGGTCGTCGACTCCGTAGTCGAACTGGGCAGCAGCAGTGTCGGTCTCGTAGTCTACCGGAGAGAAGGGGGGGAAGAAACAGTAAATACCATGCAAACATAAGCATGACGATGCGTGACATGACAATGAGCGGTGCTAGGGGTGCCCTAACGCGACAGTAGGTGTTACCGGGGAAGGGGGGGAACATCCGGGAGGTATTCCCGATGTTTCGCGTTTTTGGACAGACGGACCGGAGGGGGAAAGTTGCTAGTTCGATAGGTTAGGGAGGTGTGGTGGATGAACGGACTGCGTATTCGGATTCGCCTCGTCGTTCTGAGCAACTTTCATATAGAAAACAATTTCATCCGAGTTACGGTTTAAAAGATATGAATTTTCAAAGTTTATTTGAATTTCTGGAATTATTTATATTCAGAAAAATGAATTATGACGTCAGCATGAGGTAATGCTGACGTCAGCAGGTCAACTGGTCGGCTGACCAGTCAAACCAGACAGGTGGGTCCAGTGGGACCCACATGTCAGCCTCTGTTAGTCTAATATCTATTTAAACTAATCTAACAGTATAATTAGAGGGGTGGGCCCCATATGTCAGTGAGTGATTAGTTAAAATAATTATTTTTATTTATAAAACATTTTCTTTTTAATTTTTTTTTTGTTTTTGCGGCGGGGCCCGCATGTCAGTGACTGGGCCTGCCCAGTCAGCAGTTGACTGGGTCAACCCAGTCAACTGGGCCCGTGGGGGCCACTGGCAGTGACCCAGGGGTGGGGCCCGGCCGGCCACGTCGGCAGGGCACCGGAGAGGGGCTCCGGCGAGCTCCAGCGCGGCGGCGATGCGCGGGTGAGCTTCGGGTTTCGCCCACAGTACGGGTTTGCGGGGGCGGGGCTGGGCGCGTACAACGCGGCTCGACGTCGCGCGTCCAACGGCGGTGGCCGGAGGGGCTGGAACGGCCGGAGACGTGCGCTACGAACTCGCCGGCGGCGAGGAGCTACGGGTGCCCGAGGGGAGCTACGCTAGAGCGCGCGAACGGCCGAACTAGCTAGCTAGGTGGGTGCGGCACGTTGCGGTCGGGCTAGCGGGCCAACGCCCGTGACCATTTGGTCACCGGAGACACGCCGGCGGCGAGCTCCGCGGCGTGGCGTTCGGGCGCGCGCGGGGAAGTAGCTACGGAGCGCGAGCGAGCTAGCGGAGAGAGGGAGGAGGTAGAGGAGCTCACCGCGCGGCGCAAGAAGGGCCCGTGGGTGCTTAGGAGCAGCAGGTCGTCGCCGGGGAAGAAGGGGGTCGCCGGCGTCCGAAGATGAAGGCGAGCTTGGTGCGTTCGTTGTAGGGGCTCCGGTCTCCAACGGGCTGCACCAGACGCAGCAGCGGGCGACGGCGGTCCTTGGAGA
>NC_057808.1:418482263-418483129 GCF_018294505.1 Triticum aestivum | reverse complement strand
GGGCCCGCATGTCAGTGACTGGGCCTGCCCAGTCAGCAGTTGACTGGGTCAACCCAGTCAACTGGGCCCGTGGGGGCCACTGGCAGTGACCCAGGGGTGGGGCCCGGCCGGCCACGTCGGCAGGGCACCGGAGAGGGGCTCCGGCGAGCTCCAGCGCGGCGGCGATGCGCGGGTGAGCTTCGGGTTTCGCCCACAGTGGGTTTGCGGGGGCGGGGCTGGGCGCGTACGACGCGGCTCGACGTCGCGCGTCCAACGGCGGTGGCCGGAGGGGCTGGAACGGCCGGAGACGTGCGCTACGAACTCGCCGGCGGCGAGGAGCTACGGGTGCCCGAGGGGAGCTACGCTAGAGCGCGCGAACGGCCGAACTAGCTAGCTAGGTGGGTGCGGCACGTTGCGGTCGGGCTAGCTGGCCAACGCCCGTGACCATTTGGTCACCGGAGACACGCCGGCGGCGAGCTCCGCGGCGTGGCGTTCGGGCGCGCGCGGGGAAGTAGCTACGGAGCGCGAGCGAGCTAGCGGAGAGAGGGAGGAGGTAGAGGAGCTCACCGCGCGGCGCAAGAAGGGCCCGTGGGTGCTTAGGAGCAGCAGGTCGTCGCCGGGGAAGAAGGGGGTCGCCGGCGTCCGAAGATGAAGGCGAGCTTGGTGCGTTCGTTGTAGGGGCTCCGGTCTCCAACGGGCTGCACCAGACGCAGCAGCGGGCGACGGCGGTCCTTGGAGACACCTTGGGGCGGCGAGGCGGGCACGGTGGCCGTGTGAACGACGGTGAACGGCGGCGAGCGCTCTCGGGTAGAGGGGAACGGAGGGGAGAGGGAGGGGGATCTGGCGGGGGAGAAGGCGCAGAGGCCGAGGGAGAGCAGGGGCGAGTG
>NC_057808.1:418475502-418481433 GCF_018294505.1 Triticum aestivum | reverse complement strand
GGCTATTCGAATAGATAAACTTCCCTGCAGGGGTGCACCACATAACCCAACACGCTCGATCCCATTTGGCCGGACACACTTTTCTGGGTCATGCCCGGCCTCGTAAGATCAACACGTCGCAGCCCCACCTAAGCACAACAGAGAGGTCAGCACGCCGGTCTAACCCTATGCGCGCAGGGGTCTGGGCCCATCGCCCTATGCACACCTGCACGTTGCGTACGCGGCCGGAAGCAGACCTAGCCTAGTGGCGTTCCAGTCCAATCCGGCGCGCGCCACTCAGTCGCTGACGTCAAAAGAGCTTCGGCTGATACCACGACGTCGGGATACCCATAACTACTCCCACGTAGATGGTTAGTGCGTATAGACCAAATGGCCAGACTCAGATCAAATACCAAGATCTCGTTAAGCGTGTTAAGTATCCGCGAACGTCGACCAGGGCCAGGCCCACCTCTCACCTAGGCGGTCTCAAACTGCCCTGTTGCTCCGCCACAAATATCCACTTGCGGGTACTCCTACGAGCCGACCCGACTTTAATCATCACATATGTCATGTATATAGTATATAAGTATATACCCGGGATCACCGCCCAGGTGATCACGGCCCGATAGTATAGCACAGCAGACGGACAAGAATGTAGGGCCACTGATGGAAATCTAGCATCCTATACTAAGCATGTAGGATTGCAGGTAAAGATAGTAACAATAGTAACAAGGATAGGCTATGCATCAGAATAGGATATCGGAAAGCAGTAACATGCTACACTACTCTAATGCAAGTAGTAGAGAGTAGAGTAGGCTATATCTGGTGATCAAGGGGGGGGGCTTGCCTGGTTGCTCTGGCAAGTAGCAGGGGTCGTCGACTCCGTAGTCGAACTGGGCAGCAGCAGTGTCGGTCTCGTAGTCTACCGGAGAGAAGGGGGGGAAGAAACAGTAAATACCATGCAAACATAAGCATGACGATGCGTGACATGACAATGAGCGGTGCTAGGGGTGCCCTAACGCGACAGTAGGTGTTACCGGGGAAGGGGGGGAACATCCGGGAGGTATTCCCGATGTTTCGCGTTTTCGGACAGACGGACCGGAGGGGGAAAGTTGCTAGTTCGATAGGTTAGGGAGGTGTGGTGGATGAACGGACTGCGTATTCGGATTCGCCTCGTCGTTCTGAGCAACTTTCATATAGAAAACAATTTCATCCGAGTTACGGTTTAAAAGATATGAATTTTCAAAGTTTATTTGAATTTCTGGAATTATTTATATTCAGAAAAATGAATTATGACGTCAGCATGAGGTAATGCTGACGTCAGCAGGTCAACTGGTCGGCTGACCAGTCAAACCAGACAGGTGGGTCCAGTGGGACCCACATGTCAGCCTCTGTTAGTCTAATATCTATTTAAACTAATCTAACAGTATAATTAGAGGGGTGGGCCCCATATGTCAGTGAGTGATTAGTTAAAATAATTATTTTTATTTATAAAACATTTTCTTTTTAATTTTCTTTTTTTGTTTTTGCGGCGGGGCCCGCATGTCAGTGACTGGGCCTGCCCAGTCAGCAGTTGGCTGGGTCAACCCAGTCAACTGGGCCCGTGGGGGCCACTGGCAATGACCCAGGGGTGGGGCCCGGCCGGCCACGTCGGCAGGGCACCGGAGAGGGGCTCCGGCGAGCTCCAGCGCGGCGGCGATGCGCGGGTGAGCTTCGGGTTTCGCCCGCAGTGGGTTTGCGGGGGCGGGGCTGGGCGCGTACGACGCGGCTCGACGTCGCGCGTCCAACGGCGGTGGCCGGAGGGGCTGGAACGGCCGGAGACGTGCGCTACGAACTCGTCGGCGGCGAGGAGCTACGGGTGCCCGAGGGGAGCTACGCTAGAGCGCGCGAACGGCCGAACTAGCTAGCTAGGTGGGTGCGGCACGGTGCGGTCGGGCTAGCGGGCCAACGCCCGTGACCATTTGGTCACCGGAGACACGCCGGCGGCGAGCTCCGCGGCGTGGCGTTCGGGCGCGCGCGGGGAAGTAGCTACGGAGCGCGAGCGAGCTAGCGGAGAGAGGGAGGAGGTAGAGGAGCTCACCGCGCGGCGCAAGAAGGGCCCGTGGGTGCTTAGGAGCAGCAGGTCGTCGCCGGGGAAGAAGGGGGTCGCCGGCGTCCGAAGATGAAGGCGAGCTTGGTGCGTTCGTTGTAGGGGCTCTGGTCTCCAACGGGCTGCACCAGACGCAGCAGCGGGCGACGGCGGTCCTTGGAGACACCTTGGGGCGGCGAGGCGGGCACGGTGGCTGTGTGAACGACGGTGAACGGCGGCGAGCGCTCTCGGGCAGAGGGGAACGGAGGGGAGAGGGAGGGGGATCTGGCGGGGGAGAAGGCGCAGAGGCCGAGGGAGAGCAGGGGCGAGTGGGAGAGAGGCCCGAGGAGGCGGGGGAGCTGGCGCCCTTATCCTCCCCGTCGCCGGCGAGGGGGTGCGGCGGGGACGGCCACTGTTCCGTCCCCGGTCGGGGGAACAGGAAGGGGACGCGGTGGGGGAGGTGGGCTGGGCCGGGGCGCGGGTGGCGGCCCAGCTTGGGCCGGGGGGGGTTTGGGCCGCGGGTCCAGTGGGGGGGAAAGGCCTGCTCCCCTTTTTTTTTCTTTTTCTCTGACTGTTTCTGTTTTCTGTTTTCTTTTTATTTGTTTATTTCCTTTTCTGTTTTATTTCATTTAAAAGTATTTAGACATTTTATAAAAATGTGTTTTCTCCACCATAATTACCAGTGTATTATTTAGAATCCACTGGACATTTTTGTTTGAATTTTTGAAAACTTTTATTTTCCACTTTAATTATATTTGAAGTTTGAACTAGGAGTTTGAAAAGGAAGGTGATCCAAATGTGATCAAGCCCTGTTTAGCACATGATTAGCTTAATCACAGGGGGTTACTGTAGCATGATTCTCAGGGTGTTACATTAGGTCACCTCTAGCACCGCGTAATGCCATGTTACACTTTGTGATGCTTTGATTGCTCTGTTATTTATTGTGTTCCCCCTCCGTTACTTCTTTCCAGTAGACCCCGAGACTGCCGGCGACCCCCAGTTCGACTACGGTGTTGACGACCCTTCCTTCTTGCCAGAGCAATCAGGCAAGCCCCCCCCCCCTTGATCACCAGATATCGCCTATTCTTCTCTCTACTGCTTGCATTAGAGTAGTGTAGCATGTTACTGCTTTCGTTAATCCTATTCTGCTGCATAGTCTATCATTGTTGCTACAGTTGTTACCCTTACCTGCCATCCTACTGCTTAGTATAGGATGCTAGTGTTCCATCAGTGGCCCTACACTCTTGTCCGTCTGCCATGCTATACTACTGGGCCGTGATCACTTCGGGAGGTGATCACGGGTATATACTATATACTTTATATACATGACACATGGGGTGACTAAAGTCGGGTCGACTCGATGAGTACCCGCAAGTGATTCTGATGAGGGGGCTGAAAGGACAGGTGGCTCCATCCCGGTAGAGGTGGGCATGGGTTCCTGATGGCCCCCGACTGTTACTTTGTGGCGGAGCGACAGGGCAGGTTGAGACCACCTAGGAGAGAGGTGGGCCTGGCCCTGGTCGGCGTTCGCGGATACTTAACACGCTTAACGAGATCTTGGTATTTGATCTGAGTCTGGCCATTTGGTCTATACGCACTAACCAACTACGCGGGAACAGTTATGGGCACTCGACGTCGTGGTATCAGCCGAAGCTCTTCTTGATGTCAGCGATGGAGCGGCGCGTGCCGGATTGGACTGGAACGCCTGCTAGGCTAGGTCTGCTTCCGGCCGCGTACGCAACGTGCAGGTGTGCAATGGGCGATGGGCCCAGACCCCTGCGCGCATAGGATTTAGACCGGCGTGTTGACCTCTTTGTTGAGCCTAGGTGGGGCTGCGACGTGTTGATCTTCCGCGGCCGGGCATGACCCAGAAAAGTGTGTCCGGCCAAATGGGATCGAGCGTGTTGGGTTATGTGGTGCACCCCTGCAGGGAAGTTTATCTATTCGAATAGCCGTGTCCCTCGGTAAAAGGACGACCCCTTGACCTTATGACAACTAGAACTAGATACTTAATAAAACACACCCTCCAAGTGCCAGATACCACCCGGCGATTGCTCTCTAACAGGGCGACGAGGAGTGGATCGCTGGGTAGGATTATGCTATGCGATGCTACTTGATGAACTTACCATTTACTCTCTTCTACATGCTGCAAGATGGAGGTGACCAGAAGCGTAGTCTTCGACAGGATTAGCTATCCTCCCTTATTCTGGCATTCTGCAGTTCAGTCCACCGATATGGTCCTTTACACATATACCCATGCATATGTAGTGTAGCTCCTTGCTTGCGAGTACTTTGGATGAGTACTCACGGTTGCTTTTCTTCCTCTTTTCCCCTTTCTATACCTGGTTGTCGTAACCAGATGCTGGAGTCCAGGAGCTAGAGATCCCGAGGATGATTCTACATGGAGTTCGGCTTTGAGGATTAGTTAGGAGGTCCCAGGCAGGAGGCCTGGCCTCTTCGATCGTTGCTACTTTTGTGCTAGCCTTCTTAAGGCAAACTTGTTTAACTTATGTCTGTACTCAGATATTGTTGCTTCCGCTGACTCGTCTATGATCGAGCACTTGTATTCGAGCCCTCGAGCCCCCTGGCTTGTATTATGATGCTTGTATGACTTATTTATGTTTTAGAGTTGTGTTGTGATATCTTCCCGTGAGTCCCTGATCTTGATCGTACACATTTGCGTGCATGATTAGTGTACGATCAAATCGGGGGCGTCACAGCCCCCTAGCCATTTGATCTGAGATCCAAAGGCCACAGAGGGCGCTCATGCAAATTTGCGAAATATACCTCGAGGCGTCAGGTCATTACGTCAAGGTCCAGCACATTCTTGGATGACTGTTGGATCTCAGATCAACGGTTGGGGAGCTTCTGGATCACCTAACCTTAGGTGCTCCCATAGCACCTCATACTTTCCCGTCTACAAAAATAGCAAGACTGTCATGTCACCACACATAGGCACGGGCCAAAAACATGCAAAAAATGATGATGTGGCCTGACATTAACTAAGAGTGGTAAAATGTGGCCAAGTCAGAAATGACACATAAGTAACACAATGTGTGGAGTGAAACTGTGCAAGAAATGTCTTGTTCAAAGCAAAAATGGGACATGAATAGGGGCATCATGGTTCATGGATCATGTCGTCGCCGTGGGGCAATAACACCCTTCCCCTGAACGACGGGCATGGGGGCCCTCCTACCACAGCTGTAAAAATGGGTTGCTTAGGTCAATTTCACTTCCATGACTGAATATGCTCCCATGGTAGCAAAAAAGGGTTATTTTCGCTGCCATTGCAACATTGCTTGACACAGGGTGCGATGAAGCACCCATTTTGGTTATCTACTTATGTTTGTCAATTCGGTTTTGTCGTAATGCACATTTGCAATTCATTACTCTTATCTATGAGTTGATTGCAGTAATGATGTGTTTCAATGGCATGATAATCAGAAGCACAATGATTTATTTTTTTCAACCAGGCTTCACTACTGGAATCCACTTCTTTGCCGTCCGCCACTTCTTTGCCGTCAGCTAGCTGACGGCAAAGAGCTTCTTTGCCGTCAGTTTCTCCAAAGCAGACGACAAAGAAAAAGCTGATGGCACAGGTTATTTTGCCATCAGCCAGTACTTTGCCGTCAGCTCGCGGACGGCAAAGAGTTCTTTGCCGTCAGCTGGCCGGCGGCAAAGAACCTTGTGGGGCCACAGACGCAAGGCTGTGGCTAGGTCAGCTCTTTGTCGTCAGTCATTTCTTTGCCGTCCGCTGGCTGACGGCAAACAATTCTTTGCCGTCCGTTAGGTTGACGGCAAAGAGGGTAGGGGGGCCCACCCGGGCACGGCGTTGAATCGCTAACCTCCCCCCGCCGTGAACGCCTGCGCGCTCTCTCTCTCTC
>NC_057808.1:418468881-418474999 GCF_018294505.1 Triticum aestivum | reverse complement strand
GAAGAAGAAGAAGAAGAAGAAGAAGAAGAAGAAGAGGAAGAAGAAGAAGAAAAGGAAAAAGAGGAAAAAAGAAGAAGAGGGGAAGAAGAAGAAAAAGACACGTTTTTATACTTTCTTATTTAGGGTTCCGCCACGTTTTGCAGTTTCTTTCTTTTCTTTAGTTGAATGTTTTTATACTGCTAGCTAGTTGCCTAGTTTGCTGACCGAAAGAAGTTAAAATAGTTATTATATGAAATTCAACTAAAGTCAACATTTTTAACGACTAGTGCTACTAATAAATTTAACTAGAGCCATCATATGTCCACAAGTGCATTGCTTTTTGAATGAGAAATGATAACTTGGTGTAGTTGATTATCTTCTGCTCAAAATTTCTTATGTTATAATGTTTTAAAGGTACTAATTGGTCTCTTCTGCTGCTTATCAGAGATGGGGGGAAGCCACCACCGCAGACTCCGCTCTGCCACACCGGAGTACGAGTTGGATGCTTTCGAGTTCTTCAGTATCATACTTGGGACTTCAGTATCATCCACGAGGCAGGTATATAAAAGGAGAGATCTCCCCTTCGCCCATCTCATTATGATAACTCTGTTGTTTGCTACATCACTCATTGTCCCAAACTGCAGAGGCTGCCTGACACTTTTATGAACATGCTGGGTGAAGATCCGCCAAATAATGTGAAGCTGCGACAGGCCGGCAGTGGGTTTCGCAGGCTATGGGACGTGGAGTTGGTGATCAAAGAGGGCCACATGTACATGTGTCGTGGCTGGGAGAAGTTCTACCGCGCCTACGACCTGCGGCACGGGTACTTCCTTCTCTTCAGGTACGACGACGATGACACCATGCTCATCGTGAAGGTGTTCAACGCGACTATGTGTCGTATGCGCTACGCTGAAGACGATGATGCCAGTACGTTCTGCCTCTTCTTATTCCTCTACATTTGGCTTTGTCTCGCATCGATTGTTAACGGTCATTGTTGCATTTGGACAGACAATGGGAGCAGCAGCAGCGACACTGGCTACAGCCAAAGCAGCAGCGATTCTGGCTGTAGCAAAAGCAACAGCGATTCTGGCTGTAGCAAAAGCAGCAGTGATTCTGGCTGCAGCAAAGACAGCAAGGAGGATGATCCAGGCTGGAGTGGGGAAGAAGAGGAGCAGAGTGGGCATTAGGCTGAGGATGACCTAGTGATGGTGGTGCTGACCAAGGGCAAGAGATGGTGGTGGCTGACCATGGGCAAGAGATGGTGGTGGCTTAGGATGACCTAGCGATGGTTGTGACGGTCCTGCCTGAAGATGGCCTCGCGATGGTGGTGGTGCCTGACAATGACCTCGCGCCGGTGGTGGCGCCGGCGATCCCACAGCTGGGTAACATGACCACGCCAATTGTGGTAGAAGACTACATCCCACTGCCTCCACCGCCTCGCCGCTCTTGGCGCATCAGGCTGAGGAAGGAGAAGGAGAAGAACAATGAGAACTGAACTATGTCAGGTATGTCAGATCTCCAAAATGGTTTATATATACTTAGCTTTGTTTCCTCCGAAATGACATAAGTTAGCTCTAATATGCTTAGTTACCTATGTTAGCTCTAATATGCTAAGTTATCTCTACTATGCTTAGTTTCCTATAGGTTAGCTCCAAAATTACTTATGTTAGCACAAAATGACCAAGTTTACATAATAAGCTTATAGTCTTCTTCTTCTTCTTCTTATTCTTCTTCTTCTCCAAAATGACATAAGTTAGCTCTAAGCTAGCTCTAATATGCTTAGTTCACTCAAAGATGGCATAATTAGCTAGGTTGGCTCCATTTTACCTAAGTTGGCTCTAATATGCTAAGTTATCTCTAATATGCTTAGTTTCCTATAGGTTAGCTCCAAAATTACTTATGTTAGCACAAAATGACCAAGTTTACATAATAAGCTTATAGTCTTCTTATTCTTCTAGTCTTCTTCTTCTTCTTCTTCTTCATTTTCTTCTAGGTTAGCTCCATTTTACTTAAGTATGCTTACTTCTTATAGTCTTCTTCTTCTTCTTCTAACATCTTGTTTATCATTTTGCAGATTTGATTTAATTCACGGAAGCTTGCATGGATGGAGTGCTTCTTTTTTATTTGTGCTTTTATTTTGTATCAATGAACTTGCATGGTTGGAACTTGTTATATGGATGGATGGATAACGGTGTTGGATGAACAATGTGAAACTTTTGTAATATGTAAGAATGGAACTATGTGTTGGTTATGTATGTATATATGATGAAACTTGTGTGTTGGATATGCTTGTTGTGTATATATGTATATCTGTGTATATCTGTGAATTGCTGTCAAATTGAATGAATTAAATTAAGAACAGGGCTGTACAGGCTCTGACGGCAAAGTTCTTTGCCGTCAGCTAGCTGACGGCAAACATGCCACGTGGCAGCTACCTGTGATTCCTGGGACTGGCATGTTTGAGCACTTTGCCGTCTGTCAGCAGACGGCAAAGACCTTAGCCTCTTTGCCGTCCGCTGGCTGACGGCAAAGCACGCCGTTAACCCCTAATGGCTCTCACCCCACCTCACTGCCGTCCACGATCTTTGCCGTCTGCTGGCCACCAACGGCGGACGGCACAACCCGTTGCCGTCAGCTTCTGTGAAGCAGACGGCAAAGAAGGCCTTTACCGGCACTAGTTCAGCCGGACAGTTTGCCGTCTGCTGGCTGACGGCAAATCGCTTTGCCGTCCGCCATACATGCCTTTGCCGTCCGCCATGGCGAACGGCAAAGAAGCTGATTCCTGTAGTGCTTTCACCCGTTTTCATTAATTGCTTAACGGAAATAACTAAAACAAATTGTGTAATTCTACAATTGAACACAAAAGGGGACGGGAAAGGGGAGAAGCGAGTTGGGGCATTAGCAGGAAACCCGATGTAGGTGCCGGCTATCGAAACATGCACCGTGAAATAGGGCAAGCTACTAGTGGCTTTTTTTAGGGTTACTAGTGGCTTTTGTGCTAATGTAAACTGCGTGCATTTTTGTATTCCTTGTGTTGTCAATAGATGATGGGTGCCGATGGTCACCACCGTGTATTGTCGAATCGTTTCAGGAATTTTTCTTTTTATCACTCCGTCTGCCATAGCTTCGGTCTTGTATGACTTTGCTCCACGCGGACGTGATTATTTGTGTGTGTTAGTGTTGGCTATGTGCATCCTAGCTATGCAGAGACCGGGTGTTGTACTCATTATGATTGTATCCCTCGATGCTACATTATGAGTCAATAAAAAAACATCCTTTATCGAAAAAGATATCATAGGATAGAAGATGTTCTTTATCTACAAATGGAAAAGCAGTACGTCCGCGGTCTCTTGTTTTTTGCTCATTTCCATCCGTTCGTTCTCGCCGGATCACGCAAGATCAAGAGTCCACCTCGGACTCCCGCGCCTCCACTCAACCGGCAGCAACGCCGTCGTCGTGCATGCGCATGCATACACCCGGCACACGCCCCTATCACCCAGCAAGAGGACAACGGAGAGATCCTCCGCGATCCGCGTGAGGGCAGCAGCGTGGCCGGAAAGGGGCGGGACACGCTCGCTCCTCGCCGGAGACACGGGCCAGGCCCGGGCGGCGAATGTCGCCGATCGGGACCGGTCGACCGGCCGGCCGGATAAATGTGGCGTGTTCGCCGACGAAAGCGGGTCGTTGGGATCGTGGAATTTGGCCGGCGGGCCGTCTGATCTTCTCCCCGTCTGGACGTCGCCGAGGTGCGCGTATAAACGGCACGGGGATCGGCGGATTCGGGGCGTATTGGTGGCGATGGCGACCCTGCCCGGCCCCGTTCGGGGATGCGGCCATGCAGGACGCGCCAAGCGCAGCTCAGGTCGCTTGCACCATGCATGTACGTCCACATCCATATCCACACATGCTGTTTAACTTACTGGCCAGCTGGTGGTGGTGTGCTCTGCTGCGACGTGCGGCGCCACTGCTACAAACATTCGCTTTGCTCCCCGTGCATGTCCCGCTGCTGGCTAGCTGCCACTGCTACCGGGCAAAGGGGTCACATGGTTTGGATGTACTGCCAATCTTCTCCAAAACAAAATAAAAAGGAGATAGATCTTCAGGCTTCCTCTTTTCCACCTCCTCCTAGTACAACATTTCGATGTGAGGAGACATATCAGCAAAAGATAAAGAGATCAGCAATTCAGCATCGAATGATTCGTCCTCACTCTGTTCCACATACTCCTATATACTTCATCGACACGCTTCTTCAGCTATACTCCCTCTATTTCACAATTAGCGCTCATAGAATTTTTTTTATGAGTCAAACTTTATAAACCTTGACCAAGGTTGTAGTACATCTAGAATACCAATTGCATATCATTCGATACATTGTAAGACGTATATTCATGAGTAGGGCATTTTGGAGGCCGAGCTCTTTCTTGGAAAGATTTGAAAATCATATTTTTTTTAAGTTCCAGAAAATATTGAAAAAAAATCATACACGTTCATATTGGTGTGATTTACATGTGTGTAAAGTTTGACGATGAAATACATTATGATGAGAGCTACACAAAAGACAAACTTGTGCATTTTTATACTAAACAGTGTGTGTACTGTTCATCATTTCAAAATCTTGATTCTCTCTTTTTGTGTACTTCTCACCACAAGGCACATCATCCTCGGAAAATTTACACACATGTACTATACATTTGTATGAGGTTATGAACACGTGTGATTTTTATAGATTTTTCTGAAACTTCGAAATGAGTTTTTTTAAATAAAGGGCTCCATGGAGCTCGTCATCCATTTAGCATTTTCGGAACATATTGTGTATATTTGGTATTGTAAATATAAATAGTTTTCTCTATAAATTTGATCAAAATTTGTAAAGTTTGATTTAAAAAAAATATACATTATGAAACGGATGGAGTATGCAGTACGTGGCATGCGTCTGTAACTGGAAGCAGCCACGTACGGAGGTTAACCTGAGTCAGTCTTTTTAGACTGACAGTGTGTGTCAAGATGCTGGTAAATTAGTATGGACACATGCTTTTGCTGCCGAGCTACCAGTGACGCTTGGTGCACTGCAGAAAGGCAGGAGGCCGCATTGTTGCCATGGCAGAGACTAGATCGGCGCACTTTCTCAAGGAAGCACAGAAGAAAAGGGTTGGAGACCGAGACCTGAATACGTGTGCTCGGTTTTACGGGACATGGTGCGTGGGGACTTTCTTTGCTCCTAGGGATCGTCTTTGCGTGCGCGGGTCCAAAGCTTAAGATCCTGCCAGAGCAACACAGACAGAAATAACCCCCGTGAGCCCGTGGGAACTCCTCTTTGGTGGTGAGCCTAGAGACTTTTATATTCTTCTTATAAAAGGACTTTGTCTTATAAGTTAGTACATATTATATAAAGATGAACTGAAAAAGGACTTGCATCTATCCAATACAGCTTCAATTCGCGACAACTGCAATATGAGACATTCAAAATATTCAATCTGCACTGCAATGCGCAGGATTTTCATAACCAGAGGTGGTCACCCGCTAGAACTTTCAATGAGATAGCTGAGCTGCTAAGACTTTGAGCAATCGTGCCAGAAGGGAAATAGATAGGGTTCTGCTGTCTAATTATGCCGATGTTTTCTTCCCTTCCCCCCTTGCTTCTGTTTAGACTTGGTGACGACCTGCTGCACCTTCTGTGCAGCGTTAACACCAACTGCCTTCATGTAATTTGACTTTGGTCATCCGGGCTTTCCTCCGTTTTGAATGCATAAGGTACATCACTATCTATCTTTCCTTTCAAAAAAATAAATTTAATCTGATTTCATAGTTATTCATAAAAAAAGTTGTGAACAATTGTTAAAGCTCCACTAGTTACTCATATACTCTCTCTTTCCTATAAAATAGAACCCCTAAATTCTTTATTAAGTTTAACCAAATTAATATAGGAACATATTAATAATTACTCTACAAAATAAATGTACCACAATACACATTTCATGATGAACATACCTATATTTATATGATACTGCAAATGTTCATTTTTTATAAACTTGACAAACTCAATAAAGCTTGAATTGATCTATTTTATGGAAAACGGGCCACTATATACGATCTTTGGGCACCTTCAACGCTGACTCTCAAACCGCTGGCATACGTCCGG